>NC_133330.1:532334-832334 GCF_042186555.1 Aquarana catesbeiana | reverse complement strand
TCCTTAGCTCTCAAGGCCCCCTTTATCCAGACAGTGTTCCTGCGTGCCCGCCGATCACACAGGAAGAGGACGAGGAGGAAGAGGAGGAGGAGGAAGATTGTGTCAGTATGGAGGTGGAGCCTGGCACTCAGCATCAGCAGCAGTCTTTAAGGGATCAGTCCCAAGAAACACATGGACTTGTACGTGGCTGGGAGGAGGTGGCTGCGGACCATGTCGTTCTTAGTGACCCAGAGGACTCCGGACCGAATGCCTCAGCAAACCTACGCTGCATGGCCTCCCTGATCCTGCAAAGCCTGCGTAAGGATCCTCGTATTCGTGGTATCAAGGAGAAGGACCAATACTGGCTGGCAACCCTCCTTGATCCACGTTACAAGGGTAAGGTTGCGGACCTTATCTTGCCATCGCAGAGGGAGCAGAGGATGAAACATCTTCGGGAGGCCTTGCAGAAAGGTCTGTGCAACGCGTTCCCAGAGACTGGGAGGTTACAAACTCCTGTTTCTGGACAACGTGTTGCTGAGGCTTCGGTCAGTCAAAGAAGGAGCGGTGGAGAAGGTGGCCGTCTGACCGATGCGTTCAGACAATTTTTTGGTCCGCAGCCCCAAGGTATGATCGGTTCCAGCAACCATCGCCAGCGTCTGTTTTACATGGTGCAGGAATACCTAGGGGCAAGATCAGACTTGGACACCTTTCCCACCGAAAATCCTCTGGGTTACTGGGTCTTGAGGATGGATCACTGGCCAGAGCTTGCACAGTATGCAATTGAGCTACTGGCCTGTCCTGCATCCAGCGTTCTTTCGGAACGCACATTCAGTGCTGCTGGAGGCGTGGTAACCGATCACAGGGTGCGTCTGTCCACCGACTCGGTCGATCGGCTGACCTTCATAAAAATGAATGAGTCTTGGATCACCACCAGCTACCAAGCACCTGATGCTGATGTAACCGAATAATTTTTTTTGAAATCTCAGATCCCTTCAAAGACTGCCTATGCTGATGCTGAGTGACTATCCCTGAGTAATTATCCTCTTCCTCCTCAATCATCACGCTGATAGCTTGTTGCAGTGTTGTGGCACCAGCACCAGTGCCTAAGGCCCAATTTTTCTGCCCCTGTCTAACAGGGGCGTGTAATTACAATTTTTGATGCAATACTTTGCAGCAGGGCTCGTTCCTGCGTTCCAACTAGAGTGTCTGTGAGGGGTTGCAGTGTTGTGGCACCAGCACCAGTGCCTAAGGCCCAATTTTTCTGCCCCTGTCTAACAGGGGCGTGTAATTACAATTTTTGAAGCAATAATTTGCAGCAGGGCTCGTTCCTGCGTTCCAACTAGAGTGTCTGTGAGGGGTTGCAGTGTTGTGGCACCAGCACCAGTGCCTAAGGCCCAATTTTTCTGCCCCTGTCTAACAGGGGCGTGTAATTACAATTTTTGAAGCAATAATTTGCAGCAGGGCTCGTTCCTGCGTTCCAACTAGAGTGTCTGTGAGGGGTTGCAGTGTTGTGGCACCAGCACCAGTGCCTAAGGCCTAATTTTTCAGCTCCTGTTCAACAGGGGCATGTAATTACAATTCTTGATCTAATATTTCACAGCAGGGCCCTGTGAGGGCTTACAGTGTTGTGGCCACAGCAACACCTAAGGCCCAAATTTCTGCTGAGTATATAGGGCAGGACCCTACTTTCAAACATCTAACTTACAAACGACTCCTACTTGCAAACGGAAGGAGACAACAGGAAGTGAGATGAAATCTACCCCTAGGAAGGGAAATTCTCTCCTGTAAGAGTTAATATGGGAAAACAAGTTCTCCTTTCCACTGATGCTTTCCAATCCTTGTTCCACAAAAAAACCCAAATTTTCAAAAAACATTTTTCATTGGGACAAAAAAGTGAGGTGAAATCTTCTGAAGAGGAGGAAAGACAGCAAAACAAATGTCACAGGGGTGATAACCCTTCCCTATGTTTTCCAAAAAGCTTAGAAAAGATTTTTTGGCTGGAGCTAAACACGTTAAAAATGTTCAAAATTACAAACAGATTCTACTTAACAACAAACCTACAGTCCCTGTCTTGTTTGCACCGCCTGTATACTGCTGTTCAGAGTATATAGGGCCTGGTGGCCCCACACCTTTCCTTATTTTAATTTGGGTGCGGGGTTCCCCTTAATATCCATACAAGACCCAAAGGGACTGGTAATGGACTGGGGGGTACCCATGCCGTTTGTCTCACTGATTTTCATCCATATTGCCATGACCCGACATGACATTAAACCCGCAAGCAGTTTTAAATGAGATTTTTTCCTTTAAAAATGACATTTGGTGCAGGGACTGTTCTAAACATGGGAAACACGCGTCACTTTACAGGCATACTATAGACACCCCCCAGGTACGATATTTAAAGGAATATTTCACTTTTTTTTTTTTACTTTAAGCATCATTAAAATCACTGCTCCCGAAAAAACGGCCGTTTTTAAAAGTTTTTTTTGCATTGATACATGTCCCCTGGGGTAGGACCCGGGTCCCCAAACCCTTTTTAGGACAATACCATGCAAATTAGCCTTTAAAATGAGCACTTTTGATTTCGAACGTTCGAGTCCCATAGACGTCAATGGGGTTCTAACGTTCGTGCGAACTTTCGGTCCGTTCGCGGGTTCTGGTGCGAACCGAACCGGGGGGTGTTCGGCTCATCCCTACTCAACATCCTACCTCTGAGAGTGCTATGCATTCTTGTGGCTACATTTCCAAGAAATTGTCACCTGGGGAGTGCAATTACAAGATTGGTGACAGAGAGCTGTTGGCAATCATTTTAGCCCTGAAAGAATGGAGACATCTCCTTGAAGGTACCGCTGTGTCGGTTCTCATTCTTACTGACCATAAGAATCTCACATTCTTGTCTGAGGCTAAATGCCTCTCTCCCAGAAGGGAGCAATGGGCTCTTTTCTTATCAAGTTTCAATTACATTGTCTCATTCTTACCCAGTACTAAGAATGTAAGGACTGATGCCTTGTCACAACAATTTTCCTCCACTTCCAAGTCGGAGTCGGTTCCGGTTCCAGTGATTCCTCCTGCTCGTATTCTGGCTGCGGTTTGCACCAGTCTCACTTCTCCTTTGGGTGACAAAATTCTTGCTGCTTAGGTCCATGCTCCGCCTGAGACCTTGTGACTGCTGCTTTGTCCCAGAGAGTCTCCGTACTGCCATGCTCCAGACCTACCATTCTCCCAAGGCTGTTGGCCACCCTAGGAAGAATCAACTCTTCTGGGCCTTTTCCCTTCAATTCTGGTGGCCTAGTCTATATGCTGATAACTGTAACTGCCTTCGTAGCTGCCTGTTCCGTGTGTACTCAGAGTAAGACTCCACGACACCTTCCAGTGGGCCTCCTACAACCCATACCCAATGGAGAGGGGTCCTGGACCCACTTGTCTATGGATTTCATTGTGGAGTTGACCAACTCCCAAGGCAACACTGTTATCCTTATGGTGGTTGACCGGTTCTCAAAAATGTCTCATTGTATTCCACTTAAGTTGCCCACTTCTAAGGAACTGGCTTCTATTTTTGCTCGGGAGATCTTTCGTTTACATGGGTTACCCAAGGTGATTGTCTCGGACAGGGGTAGTCAGTTTGTGTCCCGGTTCTGGCGAGCCTTTTGTGCACAGTTGGGAATTCAGCTTGCTTTCTCCTCTGCATATTACCCGCAGTCTTATGGGGCCACAGAATGAGCCAATCAGTCCTTGGAGCAATTCCTACGTTGCTAAATTTCTGATCATCACCACAACTGGTCAGACCTACTACCGTGGGCGGAGTTTGCTCACAACAGTGCCTTGAATTCTGCTTCCCGATTGTCCCCGTTTATGGCGAATTATGGTTTCCAACCTTCCATGTTGCCTGACTCGTTTGTTCCGCAGAGTGTTCCTGTGTTAGGGGAGCATCCCCGTGGTCTTCATTCTACTTGAGCACAAGTCCTCAGATGCCTGCCTGTGCCTTCCTACCACGTTGGGGACAGAGGGTTGGGGACAGATTCTGGCTGTCATCTCGCAACCTGCGACTTTGTGTTCCCTCTCTGAAGTTTGCACCTCGGTTTATTGGGCCTTTCGGTATTCTTCGCAGGATTAACCCAGTCGCTTCCGCATTAGACCTTCCACCTAATATGTGTATTTCAAATGTATTTCATGTCTCCTTATTAAAACCTTTGGTCTGCAACCTCTTTACCACCTTAGTGCCACAGGTTGGGTACCATGAGGAGTATGAAGTACAGTCCATTGTTGACTCCCATAGGTTCCGTGGGTGCATACAGTACCTGGTGTATTGGAAAGGGTACGGTCCAGAGGAACGCTCTTGGGTCCTTGGACGTACATGCCCCTGTCCTCCTCTGTGATTTCCTAAGGCATTTTCCCCTCAAGCCTGGTGGTCCTCCAAGGGGGAGGGGTTGTTGAGGAGGGGGTACTGTTAGGGCTGGGCTTAGCCCTTCCTTCTCTGAGCTGGCCGCTCAGCCGTCGGCTAATTGCCAGCTCCCATCTCTCTCCACAGTTACTCAGCTGTTGATGATATCCTGCTCGTCAGTCCTGCCTACTTAAGCCGTCCAGTCCAGAGGAGCTCTGCCTTCGCCTTGGTCAACATCACAGAAACTATCTCCTGTGTTCCTTTTAAAAGACTTGCTTTGCTGACATCCCTTCTGGCTCCAGATCCTGCTTGCTGTTTCTCTACATTGATCCCTGACTTCTGGCTTGGCTGACTATCTGTTCCGGTTACTGAACTTTGGCTATGTTTTGACTATGTTTGTTCTTTTTACTTTTATTATTAAACAAGTGTGATTTTACTGTACTTCTGTCTCGGTCTGATTTCTTGGTTTCTGACACTCTGCCAGCTTGGGACTCAGTGGACAGATGTATGTGAAAGGAATGCTGATTAATGAGATCTGGAAAGCCGGGTCTTTTACCCAATAGTTTATTGTGCTCATTAACATACCTTTGTCTCCTAGCAAACTATTGGGGGATGTATTTCTACTTATGTGTATTGTAAGTTGGGAGTGAGGAGACGGCATGGCTGCCCTGAAAGGTCATATCTCTGAGTCACCTAGTCTGGGTAAATGATTAGATAATTAGCTCATGTTAATTAGGTTTCTGGTTACAGTTTGTATTGTCAGCCTGCTGTATATATTTGTGTGTCATTTCAAATAAATCAGTTCATGGTGAGCAACCAAACGAGTATTGACTTGTTTATGGTTGTTAGCAGTTGGAATATCTGATATCTATATTGAGACTAGGAGGAAGTGGTATATGATGAAAGCACTCAAGCGGAGTGTGAGACGTTTCATTACATTGGTGGCAGCAGCGGGACGCTTCCTGCAGTCTGGAACATCCAAACTTCCACCTGGATCCAAGGTCCGTATAGCAGGAGAGGAGAGGAGAGGTACAGATACCAGCCGCCATGGAAGAGGAATTCAGAAGGAGGTTGCGAGAGATGCAGATACAGCACAGAGGACCAGTATCAGAGCAGGCCCTGCTGGGATGGTGTGATTCTATCCGTTGTGAACTTTGGAAGGAAGCACTAGCCCGTGAGCAGCACCACCAGGGAAAAGTTCTCCCCTCCATCCAGGAAAGGTACTGGTCACAGTATGGACTGCGGGTGCGGTTTTTGGGAGAAAAAACATACAAAGAGCAGACAGCTGAATTAAGCAGGCTGGTCTGGGCAGAGATGCAGCTGGATGAGAGCTACAGAGCCCTCCGGTGGCATGTATCCCAAGCATACCCTTGAATAGCAGATGACAGCCCAACAGAAGGCTTTAGTTACGGCGGCTTGGGACTATTGTATGTGAAGCTGACAAGGGACCCTAACTTTGGGAGTGATTTGAAGTGGCAGTTGGATGAAATTATGGATTTCAGAGAAGAGCTACTGAATGTCTCGAAAGGGCACTGGAAGATATAGAGTTTCTGGCCATTCAGGAATGGGAGCTGGAGATCGCCTACAGACGGCTGCTAGACATTGCTCAGTACCAGGGCTGGGCTCCCTTTGCCTGGGACTATCAGGAAATACCAGTTGACAACTCTGAAATCCTGGCTGAAGAGTCGGCAAGGTGGCAGAGTAATAGTGTGCTTTGCCAACCTGCCCCAGCAGCTATGGAGGCGGAGGGCTTATGGCAGATGCAGCAAGTGTTGACTGACCTTGACAAACCTGTTTCTGCACAAGACGAGGTTGAATGGAGGAATGTGCCTATCCAGCAGAATGCCAGAGAATTGGCAGTGGAAAGTCTGGAGATTGCCATCCCCAAAGCTGAAGTGCTGACAACGGGGCAGAGCTCTGCTAACCTCTGCTCAGCACTGATAGCATCTACTGGGTTCCACAGACAGGAGATGCTGAACTATCGACAGACACCAGTTGCAGAGACAGGGTACTTGATAGACTTTTCTGCTGAGGAAGAACAACCTGATGAGCCTCCAGCAGAAGAGCTGGTATCAGGGCCAAACTTCACTGTGCTCTGCTAAGCACCAACAGCAGTATCTGTGGAGTTACAAGGAACTTCCCCAGCTGAAGCTCTGGCCACCGGACAGAGGGTCCAAGACCTCTGCCCCACATCTGTGGCAGTTCCGGAGGCTCAGGGAGAAAAGGTAGCAGTCACTTCCCAGCAGCAGATCAGGATACAGGGGGAGAAGAGAGAGGTGTTTGTCATCCCTCCCCAACAGACGGCCAAGGTGGAGGAAGCGGTCTTTCCTCCCAAGCAAAGATCAGTGCACCTGGGAGACAGTACCATAGACATGTCGTCCCAGCAGGCAGATGAGGGAATGGAAAAGGAAGCAGCCGGCTCACCTCCCCAATGGCAGCTACACAGTTTGGGAGTGGAGGAATCCAGCTTCCTGCCCCAACGGTTAGCCGAAGCCGAGGTTGTGGAGTGCCCAGCAGAAGTGCTGGCAACAGGGCAGAGTTCTACCAACCTCTGCCCAGCACCGGCAACAACTGTGGAGTTCCAGGGAGCCGGGGCAGTCGGCCCCTCTCTCCAGTGACAAGCTGATGTAGTAAAGCTTCTACTCCCAGCTGAATCAGTGGCAACAGGGCAGATCACCTAGCAGGGCCTCTGCCTAGCACCTACAGTGTCTCTACAGCTTCAGGAAGCTGGAGTGATCGACCCCTCAGTCCAGCAGCAGATCGAGCCCCGGAATGTTAAAAACCACCCAGCTGAAGTGCTGGCAGCCGGACAGAGAGTCAATGACCTCTGACCCACACTTACTGAGGTCAACTATTCCTTGCAGCCAAGAAATGAGATCATGCGGGAAGACTATGTGAGTTCACTCTGCCTGACTAACACATGTCCAGACCAGGTGGAGGTCTTGGACCTTGTTAGTCGAATTTTGATGGGGTGAAATGTGACAGACTCACCCGGGACAGAGGCTTTTGGAGGGGACTGAATGCTAGCCTCTTGCCTACCGACTATGGGCCCTAGCATTTGAGGGAGCTACAAGCATTTTGGAAGATATTCTGTTATCTAATGCAAAAAGACATTATTAAGGAGGCCATGATGGTCTCGGCCAGCTTGGGACTCATTGGACAGATGTATGTGAAAGGAATGCTGATTAATAAGATCTGGAAAGCCCGGGTTTTACCCAATAGTTTATTGTGCTAATTAACACTCCTTTGTCTCCTAGCAAACTGTCACTGTGCATCTCACACACATATTCATTTCTTCCCATTCCCCCACATCCCTCTCCCCACACCCCCATCTCCCATCCCCATCACCCCTCACTCACTTCTATTCATTTACCACCACACTCCTCCTGTACACCCCTCCCCCCCCCTGTCTCTTTTATTTTTATTTATTTTTCTTTCCTCCTCCCCTTCCCCCCTTTTTTCTCCCCCCCCTTTTCCCTTGTTTTTTTTTCCTTCCTTCTCTTCCTTTACTTTCTTGCCCGTCCCCAGCTTTCTTCCCCCCCCCCCTTTCCTTTTCTTCTCCCTCTTTTCCCCTTCCCCCTCCCCCCTTCCCCCTCCCCCTTTCCCCCTCTCTCCCCCCCCCCTCCCTCCCCGCCTTCCTCCCCTTCCTTTTTTCCCCCCCTTTTTCCACCTCCCCCTCCCCTTCCCCCCCCCCTCCCTCCCCTTTTTCCCCCCTCCCTGCCCCCCTCCCTTTTTCCCCCCTCCCCCCACTCCCCCCCCCCTGTTTTCTATTCTTTCCTTTGTCCCATCCAGCGCCGCTGGCCTGTCCTTCCCCCTCTTCCCTCCCTCTGCTCACTGGGCTATTCTTTTGTGGTCTGTTGGCACTTTTACCCCATCAATTCCCTTATATATTTTGAAGTCGCATGGTGAACAACTGTCAGCAGGGCATTTGCTATTTTCTAGTTCAATTGTATTTCACTCACTCTTTCTTTAGTCACCTTTTTCTTTTCTTTTCACTCTTTCCTCACACGCTTTTCCCTTCCCCCTCTTCCTTCTCCCCTCCTCTTTCCCCTCCCTCCCCTTCCCCTCCCCTCCTTTTCCCCCCTTTTTTCCCTTCCCGTTTTTCATTCTTTAGCAGTGCCCTCCTGTACATCCATGGACTTATAATTTAGCAAGCATACAGAACCTCATGGTTGGTAAACTTCCCAACTATAGGGTATGAACCAACTGACCCTTCGTTATTTTTCATTTTTGATTTCTAGCACTAACGTGAATTCCATCTGGGTGCGGTTTTGGATTGCCCGTCTCGCCCCTTCCCTTCCCTCCCTCTCCCACATGGGGGGCTGGTAAGCGTGATCTCTCGTAAGATTCATCTGGTCCTTCACCCGTCCCCGGGGGAGTTGGTCCGACACGGGGGAGACAGGGGAGCGAAGGAGTAATTGTATCATCTCAAACATTTTGCAATGTCAAAAATGACATTGTAGTGTCACAATTCTTGCGATAGGTAACTATACAATTTATTCAGTTACATTACAAGGTATGCATGTATGGTTTCGGCACCGTGGAAATTCGATGTTATGTTTGATAAATGCTACCCCCTTTCTTTTAGTGTGGACAGCCATCCTCTGAAGAAGACCCGGGAAGGGTCGAAACGCGTCAGGATTATTACATACAATTATCATTGTCCCACATATACTGTATGGCTTACTGTTTTTATTTAGAGGCATTCATTGTTATCTAACCCCAAGGACTTACAATTGGGGAAATCTAGGCTGCCCTCGTATACATTGTGTCTTGCATTGGTTTTCACTATAGGCTGTTGTCTGTTGCATATGTACGCCATACTCAGTTCGTGTCCTGACTCCAACAGTCAGTATTTATTTCAATGAATTTTCTCTTTTAACGTTATTTATATTTTTTGTACTAATAAAATCTAATTTTTTCAACCATCTATACTGCATTTTATTGGCTGCTTAAAAGCCCCGATAGGGGGTTCTTTCTTGTCTTTTTGATGCACTGTATGGGGTGTGCGGCCTACCCGTCTACACTCATGTGAGTGCTTTTTGCTGTTTGTCTCCTAGCAAACTATTGGGGGATGTGTTTCTACTTATCTGTATTGTAAATTGGGAGTGAGGAGACGGCATGGCTGCCCTGAAAGGTCATATTTCTGAGTCACCTAGTCTGCGTAAATGATTAGATAATTAGCTCATGTTAATTAGGTTTCTGGTTACAGTTTGTATTGTCAGCCTGCTGTATATATTTGTGTGTCATCTCAAATAAATCAGTTCATGTTCAGCAACCAAATGAGTATTGTCTTGTTTTCTGGTCGTGAGCGGTTAGAATATCTGATATCTAAATTCAGACTGGGAGGAAGCGGTATATGATGAAAGCACTCAAGCGGAGTGTGGGACATTTGGTTACAGGGGTACACATCACAAAAAAGGGGGTACATATCACAGAGGGGGGTGCACATCACCAAGGGGGTACACATCAGAGAAGGGGGTACACATCACAGAGGAGGGGGGGTACACATCACAGGGTGGTACACATTATAGAGGGGGGCGCTCATCACAGAGGAGGGGGCACACATCACAGAGGAGGGGGCACACATCACAGAGGAGGGGGTACACATCACAGAGGGGGAGTACACATCACAAAGGGGGTGCATATGACTGAGGGGGTACACATAACAGGGGAGGGGGAACACATCACAGAGGAGGGGATACACATCATAAAGAAGGGGGTATACATCACGGGGGGTATACATCACAGGGGGTACACATCAGAGAGGGGAGTGCACATCAGAGAGGGGGGTGCACATCACAGGGGAGGGGGTACACATCACAGAAAAGGGGGAACACATCACAGAAGAGGGGTAACACATCTCAGAAGAGGGGGGAACACGTCACAGAAGAGGGGGTGCACATCACAGAGGAGGGGGTGCACGTCATAGAGGAAGGGGCACACATCACAGAGGAGGGGGCACACATCACAGAGGAGGGGGTACACATCACAGAGGAAGGGGTACACATCACAGCGGAGGGGGCACACATCACAGAGGAGGGGGCACACATCACAGAGGAAGAGGTACACATTACAGAAGAGGGGGTACACATCACAAAGGAAGGGATACACATCACAGAGGGGGAACACATCACAGGGGAGGGGGTGCACATCACAGAGGAGGGGGTACACATCACAGAGGAGGGGGTACACATTACAGAGGAAGGGGTACACATTACAGAGGGGGGGGCGCACGTCAAAGAGGAAGGGATGCACGCCACAGAGGAGGGGATACACATCACAGAGGAGGGGGTACACATCACAGAGGAAGGGGTACACATCACAGAGGAGGGGGTACACATCACAGAAGAAGGGGTACACATTACAGAGGAAGGGGTGCACATTACAGAGGAGGGGGTACACATCACAGAGGAGGAGGTACACATTACAGAGGAAGGGGTGCACATTACAGAGGAGGGGGCGCACATCACAGAGGAGGGGGTACACATTACAGAGGAGGGGGTACACATCACAGAGGAAGGGGTACACATCACAGAGGAGGGGGTACACATTACAGAGGAGGGGGCGCACATTACAGAGGAGGGCACACATCACAGAGGAGGGGACACACATCACAGAGGAGGGGGTACACATCACAGAGGAGGGGGTACACATCACAGAGGAGGGGGTACACTTTACAGAGGAGGGGGTACACATTACAGAGGAGGGGGTGCACATCACAGAGGAGGGGGTACACATCACAGAGGAAGGGGTACACATTACAGAGGAGGGGGTACACATCACAGAGGAGGGGGTACACATCACAGAGGAAGGGGTACACATCACAGAGGAGGGGGGTACACATTACAGAGGAGGGGGTGCACATCACAGAGGAGGGGGTGCACATCACAGAGGAGGGGGTGCACATTACAGAGGAAGGGGTGCACATCACAGAGGAGGGGACACACATCACAGAGGAGGGGGTACACATCACAGAGGAAGGGGTACACATTACAGAGGAGGGGGTACATGTCACGGGCATGGCCAGAGCGGAGGCTGTTGGAGAGGACTGTGTGCAAGCCTGTTGCCCACCGATTATGGGCCCTAGCATTTGAGGTGAATGAGAAATCCAGTCTGAACTGTATTAATCGGACTCAGTCGTGTATATATTGTATGGGGACTCCTTACTGTATATTTGTGTCCCTGAAGAGGGAGGGGGGATTCCTCCAGCAGCCCCCTGCTGATAAGACTGATTCATTCTGCTGGGACACATCCTGTGAGGAGATGCTGGTGTTATCAACATGTGTTTATGTTAATTGAGAGAGCTGATCACATTAGCCACCAGCCCTGGCTAATAGACGAATGGTCTAGGCTGAGGAGGGGGGAGATTGTTGTTTGTATTGTTAATTGTATTAATGTGTGAAGCTCGGTGCCCACAAGACTGTCATCTGGTCTGGGTACATTTTGTAGTAAATTAGGTCATGTTAATTAGGTTAGCTTTGAGTCATCCCTGCTGTATAAAAGGTCTGTGAGATCTCAAAATAAAGAGCAGTTCTGATGTACTCCAAGACTGGTGTTGTCTAGTTCTTGGGGTTCCTATAGCCAGATCCATTGGACTCGTGTTCCAGAACTTAGGAAGCGGTATATGACGGAAGCACTCAAGCGGAGTGTGGGGCGTTCCGTGACAGTACACATCACAGAGGAGGGGGTACACATCACAAAGGAGGGGGCACACATCTCAAAGGAGGGGGTACACATCACAGAGGAGGGGGTACACATCACAGAGGAAGGGGTACACATTACAGAGGAGGGGGTACACATCACAGAGGAGGGGGTACACATCACAGAGGAGGGGGTGCACATCACAGAGGAGGGGGTACATATCACAAAGGAGGGGACACACATCACAGAGGAGGGGGTACACACCACAGAGGAAGGGGTGCACATCACAGAGGAGGGGACACACATCACAGAGGAGGGGACACACATCACAGAGGAGGGGGTACACATTACAGAGGAGGGGGTACACATTACAGAGGAGGGGACACACATCACAGAGGAGGGGGTACACATCACAAAGGAGGGGACACACATCACAGAGGAGGGGGTACACATCACAGAGGAGGGGGTGCACATCACAGAGGAAGGGGTACACATTACAGAGGAGGGGGTACACATCACAGAAGAGGGGACACACATCACAGAGGAGGGGGTACACATCACAGAGGAGGGGGTGCACATCACAGAAGAGGGGACACACATCACAGAGGAGGGGGTACACATCACAGAGGAGGGGGTGCACATCACAGAGGAAGGGGTACACATTACAGAGGAGGGGGTACACATCACAGAGGAGGGGACACACATCACAGAGTAGGGGGCGCACATCACAGAGGAGGGGGTGCACATCACAGAGGAGGGGGTACACATTACAGAGGAGGGGACACACATCACAGAGGAGGGGGTACACATCACAAAGGAGGGGACACACATCACAGAGGAGGGGGTACACATTACAGAGGAAGGGGTACACATTACAGAGGAAGGGGTACACATCACAGAGGAGGGGACACACATCACAGAGGAGGGGGCGCACATCACAGAGGAGGGGGTGCACATCACAGAGGAGGGGGTACACATCACAGAAGAGGGGGTACACATCACAGAAGAGGGAGTGCACATCACAGAGGGGGAGTACACATCACAAAGGGGGTGCATATGACTGAGGGGGTATACATAACAGGGGAGGGGGAACACATCACAGAGGAGGGGATACACATCACAGAGAAGGGGGTATACATCACGGGGGGTATACATCACAGAGGAGGGGGGGACACATTACAGAGGAGGGGGTGCACATCACAGAGGAGGGGGTGCACATCACAGAGGAGGGGACACACATCACAGAGGAGGGGGTGCACATCACAGAGGAGGGGGTGCACATCACAGAGGAGGGGGTACACATCACAGAAGAGGGGGTACACATCACAGAAGAGGGGGTGCACATCACAGAGGGGGAGTACACATCACAAAGGGGGTGCACATCACCAAGGGGGTACACATCAGAGAAGGGGGTACACATCACAGAGGAGGGGGGTACACATCACAGGGTGGTACACATTATAGAGGGGGGCGCTCATCACAGAGGAGGGGGCACACATCACAGGGGAGGGGGCACACATCACAGAGGAGGGGGTACACATCACAGAGGGGGAGTACACATCACAAAGGGGGTGCATATGACTGAGGGGGTATACATAACAGGGGAGGGGGAACACATCACAGAGGAGGGGATACACATCACAGAGAAGGGGGTGTACATCACGGGGGTATACATCACAGGGGGTACACATCAGAGAGGGGGGTGCACATCAGAGAGGGGGGTGCACATCACAGGGGAGGGGGTGCACATCACAGAGGAGGGGGTACACATCACAGAAAAGGGGGAACACATCACAGAAGAGGGGGGAACACATCTCAGAAGAGGGGGGAACACTTCACAGAAGAGGGGGTGCACATCACAGAGGAGGGGGTGCACGTCACAGAGGAAGGGGCACACATCACAGAGGAGGGGGCACACATCACAGAGGAGGGGGTACACATCACAGAGGAAGGGGTACACATCACAGCGGAGGGGGCACACATCACAGAGGAGGGGGCACACATCACAGAGGAAGAGGTACACATTACAGAAGAGGGGGTACACATCACAAAGGAAGGGATACACATCACAGAGGGGGAACACATCACAGGGGAGGGGGTGCACATCACAGAGGAGGGGGTACACATTACAGAGGAGGGGGTACACATCACAGAGGAGGGGGTACACATCACAGAGGAGGGGGTACACATCACAGAGGAGGGGGTACACATTACAGAGGAAGGGGTACACATTACAGAGGGGAGGCGCACGTCACAGAGGAAGGGACGCACGCCACAGAGGAGGGGATACACATCACAGAGGAGGGGGTACACATCACAGAGGAAGGGGTACACATCACAGAGGAGGGGGTACACATCACAGAAGAAGGGGTACACATTACAGAGGAAGGGGTGCACATTACAGAGGAGGGGGTACACATCACAGAGGAGGGGGTACACATTACAGAGGAAGGGGTGCACATTACAGAGGAGGGGGCACACATCACAGAGGAGGGTACATATCACAGAGGAGGGAGTACACATCACAGAGGAGGGGGTACACTTAACAGAGGAGGGGGTACACATTACAGAGGAGGGGGTGCACATCACAGAGGAGGGGGTACACATCACAGAGGAAGGGGTACACATTACAGAGGAGGGGGTACACATCACAGAGGAGGGGGTACACATCACAGAGGAAGGGGTACACATCACAGAGGAGGGGGGTACACATTACAGAGGAGGGGGTGCACATCACAGAGGAGGGGGTGCACATCACAGAGGGGGGGTGCACATTACAGAGGAAGGGGTGCACATCACAGAGGAGGGGACACACATCACAGAGGAGGGGGTACACATCACAGAGGAAGGGGTACACATTACAGAGGAGGGGGTACACATCACAGAGGAGGGGGTACACATCACAAAGGAGGGGGCACACATCACAGAGGAGGGGGTACACATCACAGAGGAGGGGGTACACATCACAGAGGAAGGGGTACACATTACAGAGGAGGGGGTACACATCACAGAGGAGGGGGTGCACATCACAGAGGAGGGGGTACATATCACAAAGGAGGGGACACACATCACAGAGGAGGGGGTACACACCACAGAGGAAGGGGTGCACATCACAGAGGAGGGGACACACATCACAGAGGAGGGGACACACATCACAGAGGAGGGGGTACACATTACAGAGGAGGGGGTACACTTTATAGAGGAGGGGGTACACATTACAGAGGAGGGGGTACACATCACAGAGGAGGGGGTACACATCACAGAGGAAGGGGTACACATCACAGAGGAGGGGGTACACATCACAGAAGAAGGGGTACACATTACAGAGGAAGGGGTGCACATTACAGAGGAGGGGGTACACATCACAGAGGAGGGGGTACACATTACAGAGGAAGGGGTGCACATTACAGAGGAGGGGGCACACATTACAGAGGAAGGGGTGCACATTACAGAGGAGGGGGTACACATCACAGAGGAAGGGGTACACATCACAGAGGAGGGGGTACACATTACAGAGGAGGGGGTACACATCACAGAGGAGGGGACACATCACAGAGGAAGGGGTACACATTACAGAGGAAGGGGTACACATCACAGAGGAAGGGGTACACATTACAGAGGAAGGGGTACACATCACAGAAGGGGGAACACATCACAGGGGAGGGGGTGCACATCACAGAGGAGGGGGTACACATTACAGAGGAGGGGGTACACATCACAAAGGAGGGGGTACACATTACAGAGGAAGGGGTACACATCACAGAGGAGGGGGTACACATCACAGAGGAGGGGGTACACATTACAGAGGAAGGGGTACACGTTACAGAGGGGGGGGGCGCACGTCACAGAGGAAGGGACGCACGCCACAGAGGAGGGGATACACATCACAGAGGAGGGGACACATCACAGAGGAAGGGGTACACATTACAGAGGAAGGGGTACACATCACAGAGGAAGGGGTACACATTACAGAGGAAGGGGTACACATCACAGAGGAGGGGACACACATCACAGAGGAGGGGGCGCACATCACAGAGGAGGGGGTGCACATCACAGAGGAGGGGACACACATCACAGAGGAGGGGGTACACATCACAGAGGAGGGGGTGCACATCACAGAGGAAGGGGTACACATTACAGAGGAGGGGGTACACATCACAGAGGAGGGGACACACATCACAGAGTAGGGGGCGCACATCACAGAGGAGGGGGTGCACATCACAGAGGAGGGGGTGCACATCACAGAGGAGGGGGTACACATCACAGAGGAGGGGACACACATCACAGAGGAGGGGGTACACATCACAAAGGAGGGGACACACATCACAGAGGAGGGGGTACACATTACAGAGGAAGGGGTACACATTACAGAGGAAGGGGTACACATCACAGAGGAGGGGACACACATCACAGAGGAGGGGGCGCACATCACAGAGGAGGGGGTGCACATCACAGAGGAGGGGACACACATCACAGAGGAGGGGGTACACATCACAGAGGAGGGGGTGCACATCACAGAGGAAGGGGTACACATTACAGAGGAAGGGGTACACATCACAGAGGAGGGGACACACATCACAGAGTAGGGGGCGCACATCACAGAGGAGGGGGCGCACATCACAGAGGAGGGGGTGCACATCACAGAGGAAGGGGTACACATTACAGAGGAAGGGGTACACATCACAGAGGAGGGGACACACATCACAGAGTAGGGGGCGCACATCACAGAGGAGGGGTGCACATCACAGAGGAAGGGGTACACATTACAGAGGAAGGGGTGCACATCACAGAGGAGGGGACACACATCACAGAGGAGGGGACACACATCACAGAGGAGGGGGTACACATTACAGAGGAGGGGGTACACTTTATAGAGGAGGGGGTACACATTACAGAGGAGGGGGTACACATCACAGAGGAGGGGGTACACATCACAGAGGAAGGGGTACACATTACAGAGGAGGGGGTACACATCACAGAGGAGGGGGTACACATCACAGAGGAAGGGGTACACATCACAGAGGAGGGGGGTACACATTACAGAGGAGGGGGTGCACATCACAGAGGAGGGGGTGCACATCACAGAGGAGGGGGTGCACATTACAGAGGAAGGGGTGCACATCACAGAGGAGGGGACACACATCACAGAGGAGGGGGTACACATCACAGAGGAAGGGGTACACATTACAGAGGAGGGGGTACATGTCACGGGCATGGCCAGAGCGGAGGCTGTTGGAGAGGACTGTGTGCAAGCCTGTTGCCCACCGATTATGGGCCCTAGCATTTGAGGTGAATGAGAAATCCAGTCTGAACTGTATTAATCGGACTCAGTCGTGTATATATTGTATGGGGACTCCTTACTGTATATTTGTGTCCCTGAAGAGGGAGGGGGGATTCCTCCAGCAGCCCCCTGCTGATAAGACTGATTCATTCTGCTGGGACACATCCTGTGAGGAGATGCTGGTGTTATCAACATGTGTTTATGTTAATTGAGAGAGCTGATCACATTAGCCACCAGCATTGGCTAATAGACGAATGGTCTAGGCTGAGGAGGGGGGAGATTGTTGTTTGTATTGTTAATTGTATTAATGTGTGAAGCTCGGTGCCCACAAGACTGTCATCTGGTCTGGGTACATTTTGTAGTAAATTAGGTCATGTTAATTAGGTTAGCTTTGAGTCATCCCTGCTGTATAAAAGGTCTGTGAGATCTCAAAATAAAGAGCAGTTCTGATGTACTCCAAGACTGGTGTTGTCTAGTTCTTGGGGTTCCTATAGCCAGATCCATTGGACTCGTGTTCCAGAACTTAGGAAGCGGTATATGACGGAAGCACTCAAGCGGAGTGTGGGGCGTTCCGTGACAGTACACATCACAGAGGAGGGGGTACACATCACAAAGGAGGGGGCACACATCTCAAAGGAGGGGGTACACATCACAGAGGAGGGGGTACACATCACAGAGGAAGGGGTACACATTACAGAGGAGGGGGTACACATCACAGAGGAGGGGGTACACATCACAGAGGAGGGGGTGCACATCACAGAGGAGGGGGTACATATCACAAAGGAGGGGACACACATCACAGAGGAGGGGGTACACACCACAGAGGAAGGGGTGCACATCACAGAGGAGGGGACACACATCACAGAGGAGGGGACACACATCACAGAGGAGGGGGTACACATTACAGAGGAGGGGGTACACATTACAGAGGAGGGGACACACATCACAGAGGAGGGGGTACACATCACAAAGGAGGGGACACACATCACAGAGGAGGGGGTACACATCACAGAGGAGGGGGTGCACATCACAGAGGAAGGGGTACACATTACAGAGGAGGGGGTACACATCACAGAAGAGGGGACACACATCACAGAGGAGGGGGTACACATCACAGAGGAGGGGGTGCACATCACAGAAGAGGGGACACACATCACAGAGGAGGGGGTACACATCACAGAGGAGGGGGTGCACATCACAGAGGAAGGGGTACACATTACAGAGGAGGGGGTACACATCACAGAGGAGGGGACACACATCACAGAGTAGGGGGCGCACATCACAGAGGAGGGGGTGCACATCACAGAGGAGGGGGTACACATTACAGAGGAGGGGACACACATCACAGAGGAGGGGGTACACATCACAAAGGAGGGGACACACATCACAGAGGAGGGGGTACACATTACAGAGGAAGGGGTACACATTACAGAGGAAGGGGTACATATCACAGAGGAGGGGACACACATCACAGAGGAGGGGGCGCACATCACAGAGGAGGGGGTGCACATCACAGAGGAGGGGGTACACATCACAGAAGAGGGGGTACACATCACAGAAGAGGGAGTGCACATCACAGAGGGGGAGTACACATCACAAAGGGGGTGCATATGACTGAGGGGGTATACATAACAGGGGAGGGGGAACACATCACAGAGGAGGGGATACACATCACAGAGAAGGGGGTATACATCACGGGGGGTATACATCACAGAGGAGGGGGGGACACATTACAGAGGAGGGGGTGCACATCACAGAGGAGGGGGTGCACATCACAGAGGAGGGGACACACATCACAGAGGAGGGGGTGCACATCACAGAGGAGGGGGTGCACATCACAGAGGAGGGGGTACACATCACAGAAGAGGGGGTACACATCACAGAAGAGGGGGTGCACATCACAGAGGGGGAGTACACATCACAAAGGGGGTGCACATCACCAAGGGGGTACACATCAGAGAAGGGGGTACACATCACAGAGGAGGGGGGTACACATCACAGGGTGGTACACATTATAGAGGGGGGCGCTCATCACAGAGGAGGGGGCACACATCACAGGGGAGGGGGCACACATCACAGAGGAGGGGGTACACATCACAGAGGGGGAGTACACATCACAAAGGGGGTGCATATGACTGAGGGGGTATACATAACAGGGGAGGGGGAACACATCACAGAGGAGGGGATACACATCACAGAGAAGGGGGTGTACATCACGGGGGTATACATCACAGGGGGTACACATCAGAGAGGGGGGTGCACATCAGAGAGGGGGGTGCACATCACAGGGGAGGGGGTGCACATCACAGAGGAGGGGGTACACATCACAGAAAAGGGGGAACACATCACAGAAGAGGGGGGAACACATCTCAGAAGAGGGGGGAACACTTCACAGAAGAGGGGGTGCACATCACAGAGGAGGGGGTGCACGTCACAGAGGAAGGGGCACACATCACAGAGGAGGGGGCACACATCACAGAGGAGGGGGTACACATCACAGAGGAAGGGGTACACATCACAGCGGAGGGGGCACACATCACAGAGGAGGGGGCACACATCACAGAGGAAGAGGTACACATTACAGAAGAGGGGGTACACATCACAAAGGAAGGGATACACATCACAGAGGGGGAACACATCACAGGGGAGGGGGTGCACATCACAGAGGAGGGGGTACACATTACAGAGGAGGGGGTACACATCACAGAGGAGGGGGTACACATCACAGAGGAGGGGGTACACATCACAGAGGAGGGGGTACACATTACAGAGGAAGGGGTACACATTACAGAGGGGAGGCGCACGTCACAGAGGAAGGGACGCACGCCACAGAGGAGGGGATACACATCACAGAGGAGGGGGTACACATCACAGAGGAAGGGGTACACATCACAGAGGAGGGGGTACACATCACAGAAGAAGGGGTACACATTACAGAGGAAGGGGTGCACATTACAGAGGAGGGGGTACACATCACAGAGGAGGGGGTACACATTACAGAGGAAGGGGTGCACATTACAGAGGAGGGGGCACACATCACAGAGGAGGGTACATATCACAGAGGAGGGAGTACACATCACAGAGGAGGGGGTACACTTAACAGAGGAGGGGGTACACATTACAGAGGAGGGGGTGCACATCACAGAGGAGGGGGTACACATCACAGAGGAAGGGGTACACATTACAGAGGAGGGGGTACACATCACAGAGGAGGGGGTACACATCACAGAGGAAGGGGTACACATCACAGAGGAGGGGGGTACACATTACAGAGGAGGGGGTGCACATCACAGAGGAGGGGGTGCACATCACAGAGGGGGGGTGCACATTACAGAGGAAGGGGTGCACATCACAGAGGAGGGGACACACATCACAGAGGAGGGGGTACACATCACAGAGGAAGGGGTACACATTACAGAGGAGGGGGTACACATCACAGAGGAGGGGGTACACATCACAAAGGAGGGGGCACACATCACAGAGGAGGGGGTACACATCACAGAGGAGGGGGTACACATCACAGAGGAAGGGGTACACATTACAGAGGAGGGGGTACACATCACAGAGGAGGGGGTGCACATCACAGAGGAGGGGGTACATATCACAAAGGAGGGGACACACATCACAGAGGAGGGGGTACACACCACAGAGGAAGGGGTGCACATCACAGAGGAGGGGACACACATCACAGAGGAGGGGACACATATCACAGAGGAGGGGGTACACATTACAGAGGAGGGGGTACACTTTATAGAGGAGGGGGTACACATTACAGAGGAGGGGGTACACATCACAGAGGAGGGGGTACACATCACAGAGGAAGGGGTACACATCACAGAGGAGGGGGTACACATCACAGAAGAAGGGGTACACATTACAGAGGAAGGGGTGCACATTACAGAGGAGGGGGTACACATCACAGAGGAGGGGGTACACATTACAGAGGAAGGGGTGCACATTACAGAGGAGGGGGCACACATTACAGAGGAAGGGGTGCACATTACAGAGGAGGGGGTACACATCACAGAGGAAGGGGTACACATCACAGAGGAGGGGGTACACATTACAGAGGAGGGGGTACACATCACAGAGGAGGGGACACATCACAGAGGAAGGGGTACACATTACAGAGGAAGGGGTACACATCACAGAGGAAGGGGTACACATTACAGAGGAAGGGGTACACATCACAGAAGGGGGAACACATCACAGGGGAGGGGGTGCACATCACAGAGGAGGGGGTACACATTACAGAGGAGGGGGTACACATCACAAAGGAGGGGGTACACATTACAGAGGAAGGGGTACACATCACAGAGGAGGGGGTACACATCACAGAGGAGGGGGTACACATTACAGAGGAAGGGGTACACGTTACAGAGGGGGGGGGCGCACGTCACAGAGGAAGGGACGCACGCCACAGAGGAGGGGATACACATCACAGAGGAGGGGACACATCACAGAGGAAGGGGTACACATTACAGAGGAAGGGGTACACATCACAGAGGAAGGGGTACACATTACAGAGGAAGGGGTACACATCACAGAGGAGGGGACACACATCACAGAGGAGGGGGCGCACATCACAGAGGAGGGGGTGCACATCACAGAGGAGGGGACACACATCACAGAGGAGGGGGTACACATCACAGAGGAGGGGGTGCACATCACAGAGGAAGGGGTACACATTACAGAGGAGGGGGTACACATCACAGAGGAGGGGACACACATCACAGAGTAGGGGGCGCACATCACAGAGGAGGGGGTGCACATCACAGAGGAGGGGGTGCACATCACAGAGGAGGGGGTACACATCACAGAGGAGGGGACACACATCACAGAGGAGGGGGTACACATCACAAAGGAGGGGACACACATCACAGAGGAGGGGGTACACATTACAGAGGAAGGGGTACACATTACAGAGGAAGGGGTACACATCACAGAGGAGGGGACACACATCACAGAGGAGGGGGCGCACATCACAGAGGAGGGGGTGCACATCACAGAGGAGGGGACACACATCACAGAGGAGGGGGTACACATCACAGAGGAGGGGGTGCACATCACAGAGGAAGGGGTACACATTACAGAGGAAGGGGTACACATCACAGAGGAGGGGACACACATCACAGAGTAGGGGGCGCACATCACAGAGGAGGGGGCGCACATCACAGAGGAGGGGGTGCACATCACAGAGGAAGGGGTACACATTACAGAGGAAGGGGTACACATCACAGAGGAGGGGACACACATCACAGAGTAGGGGGCGCACATCACAGAGGAGGGGTGCACATCACAGAGGAAGGGGTACACATTACAGAGGAAGGGGTGCACATCACAGAGGAGGGGACACACATCACAGAGGAGGGGACACACATCACAGAGGAGGGGGTACACATTACAGAGGAGGGGGTACACTTTATAGAGGAGGGGGTACACATTACAGAGGAGGGGGTACACATCACAGAGGAAGGGGTACACATCACAGAGGAGGGGGTACACATTACAGAGGAGGGGGTACACATCACAGAGGAGGGGACACATCACAGAGGAAGGGGTACACATTACAGAGGAAGGGGTACACATCACAGAGGAAGGGGTACACATTACAGAGGAAGGGGTACACATTACAGAGGAGGGGGCGCACATTACAGAGGAGGGCACACATCACAGAGGAGGGGACACACATCACAGAGGAGGGGGTACACATCACAGAGGAGGGGGTACACATCACAGAGGAGGGGGTACACTTTACAGAGGAGGGGGTACACATTACAGAGGAGGGGGTGCACATCACAGAGGAGGGGGTACACATCACAGAGGAAGGGGTACACATTACAGAGGAGGGGGTACACATCACAGAGGAGGGGGTACACATCACAGAGGAAGGGGTACACATCACAGAGGAGGGGGGTACACATTACAGAGGAGGGGGTGCACATCACAGAGGAGGGGGTGCACATCACAGAGGAGGGGGTACACATCACAGAGGAAGGGATACACATTACAGAGGAGGGGGTACACATCACAGAGGAGGGGTACACATCACAAAGGAGGGGGCACACATCACAGAGGAGGGGGTACACATCACAGAGGAGGGGGTACACATCACAGAGGAAGGGGTACACATTACAGAGGAGGGGGTACACATCACAGAGGAGGGGGTACACATCACAGAGGAGGGGGTGCACATCACAGAGGAGGGGGTACATATCACAAAGGAGGGGACACACATCACAGAGGAGGGGGTACACACCACAGAGGAAGGGGTGCACATCACAGAGGAGGGGACACACATCACAGAGGAGGGGACACACATCACAGAGGAGGGGGTACACATTACAGAGGAGGGGGTACACTTTATAGAGGAGGGGGTACTCATTACAGAGGAGGGGGTACACATCACAGAGGAAGGGTACACATCACAGAGGAGGGGGTACACATTACAGAGGATGGGGTACACATCACAGAGGAGGGGACACATCACAGAGGAAGGGGTACACATTACAGAGGAAGGGGTACACATCACAGAGGAAGGGGTACAATTACAGAGGAAGGGGTACACATCACAGAGGAGGGGACACACATCACAGAGGAGGGGGCGCACATCACAGAGGAGGGGGTGCACATCACAGAGGAGGGGACACACATCACAGAGGAGGGGGTACACATCACAGAGGAGGGGGTGCACATCACAGAGGAAGGGGTACACATCACAGAGGAGGGGGTGCACATCACAGAGGAGGGGGTGCACATCACAGAGGAGGGGGTACACATCACAGAGGAGGGGACACACATCACAGAGGAGGGGGTACACATTACAGAGGAAAGGGTACACATTACAGAGGAAGGGGTACACATCACAGAGGAGGGGACACACATCACAGAGGAGGGGGTACACATCACAGAGGAGGGGACACACATCACAGAGGAGGGGCTACACATTACAGAGGAAGGGGTACACATTACAGAGGAAGGGGTACACATCACAGAGGAGGGGGTACACATCACAGAGGAGGGGCTACACATTACAGAGGAAGGGGTACACATCACAGAGGAAGGGGTACACATCACAAAGGAGGGGACACACATCACAGAGGAGAGGGTACACATTACAGAGGAAGGGGTACACATTACAGAGGAAGGGGTACACATCACAGAGGAGGGGACACACATCACAGAGGAGGGGGCGCACATCACAGAGGAGGGGGTACACATCACAGAGGAGGGGACACACATCACAGAGGAGGGGCTACACATTACAGAGGAAGGGGTACACATTACAGAGGAAGGGGTACACATCACAGAGGAGGGGACACACATCACAGAGGAGGGGGAGCACATCACAGAGGAGGGGACACACATCACAGAGGAGGAGGTACACATCACAGAGGAGGGGGTACACATTACAGAGGAAGGGGTACACATCACAGAGGAAGGGGTACACATCACAAAGGAGGGGACACACATCACAGAGGAGGGGGTACACATTACAGAGGAACGGGTACACATTACAGAGGAAGGGGTACACATCACAGAGGAGGGGACACACATCACAGAGGAGGGGGCGCACATCACAGAGGAGGGGGAGCACATCACAGAGGAGGGGACACACATCACAGAGGAGGAGGTACACATCACAGAGGAGGGGGTACACATTACAGAGGAAGGGGTACACATCACAGAGGAGGGGCTACACATTACAGAGGAAGGGGTACACATTACAGAGGAAGGGGTACACATTACAGAGGAGGGGGTACACATCACAGAGGAGGGGGTACACATCACAGAGGAAGGGACACACATCACAGAGTAGGGGGCGCACATCACAGAGGAGGGGGTGCACATCACAGAGGAGGGGTACACATCACAGAGGAGGGGGTGCACATCACAGAGGAGGGGGTGCACATCACAGAGGAGGGGGTGCACATCACAGAGGAGGGGGCACACATCACAGAGGAGGGGGTACACATCACAGAGGAGGGGGTGCACATCACAGAGGAAGGGGTACACATTACAGAGGAGGGGGTACACATCACAGAGGAGGGGGTACACATCACAGAGGAGGGGGTGCACATCACAGAGGAAGGGGTACACATTACAGAGGAGGGGGTACACATCACAGAGGAGGGGGTACACATCACAGAGGAGGGGGTGCACATCACAGAGGAGGGGGTACACATCACAGAGGAGGGGGTACACATCACAGAGGAGGGGACACACATCACAGAGTAGGGGGCGCACATCACAGAGGAGGGGACACACATCACAGAGGAGGGGGTACACATCACAGAGGAGGGGGTACACATCACAGAGGAAGGGGTACACATCACAGAGGAGGGGACACACATCACAGAGGAGGGGGCACACATCACAGAGGAGGGGGTACACATCACAGAGGAGGGGGTGCACATCACAGAGGAGGGGGTGCACATCACAGAGGAGGGGGTGCACATCACAGAGGAGGGGGTACGCATCACAGAGGAGGGGGTACACATCACAGAGGAGGGGGTACACATCACAGAGGAGGGGGTACACATCACAGAGGAGGGGGTACACATCACAGAGGAGGGGGTACACATTACAGAGGAGGGGGTGCAGTTTGGCATCTTTGCTCTGGGCACTGGAAGACTGACAGGTTCATTAATTGAGGAAGACAATAGTCACAGGATGAGTGTTATTTTTTGTGTGTCTTAAACAATAAACAGTTCGGGTTTTGCATGGAAAAACATTGAAAAAAAATTGCATAACTGTGCGTCTTTCTACACTTACATGTAAATTAATTCTGTGCAAATTGGGCAAAATCAAATGTTCTCTGCAGTTCAAATGTGGGAATGTGGAAAATGCTGCAATGTGGCCACTAGATGGTGCTGATGAGCATGCTTATTTCCTATGATAGTCAGCACCATCCAGTGGCCATAATGTGGTATTATAAACATTCACTAATTTGCCTTGTAGAGATCATAGCCTAAGAACATTCGATCTTGCCTCATAAACACAGAACAGATTTACAAGCAGTTTCTATGGATGTACATATAAATATACAATATATAAATATATAGATCCATTCAGTTCAAAAACGACTTTACATGCCCCTCCCACACCCTCTGACCGCGGGTGACAACGCAGTTGCTGGGAGAATCAACAGATAATAAAACCTCGGAAAACTTCTGTGTCCTTCCAGCCAGCATCAAATGTCTGTTTTTTATTTTACCCATAATTCCGTTTTAAATGATAACGTGTCTCATCTGCTCCATGCAGAGATCCTTTTGTTGGAGAAAATCTGAGCTCTGTATATTCTGCAATTGTTATATAAGACTCCTCCATGGTGATTCACTCTGCTGGCCTGTAGGGGGCACCACAGCTCTAGTAAAGATTGCAGCAGGAGGACAGAAATATGTAACAAGTGTCCTTTCATGTTCACAAAACATCACAAAGATTTTCTCAGCGACACTTTATGATCTGTGAGTGAATAATCAATAAATGATCAATAATTAACATTGCTGCCTTGTGTGGCTTCAATGGTCACCTCAGATGTTTTCCCCTTTACATGGCTTTCCCGTATGAGCTCTACTGTACATGATTGACTGTGGGGGAGGGGACATTAAAGTGTAAATTTTTGTTTATTAAAAAATCATACAAACAGCTTATTAATAAAAACAGATTTACATAAAAAAAAAACAACTAAACAAAAACAAGTCAAGAAAACCGTTTCCTGACAAGATAACATAGAAAGAAACATATTTTAATGATAACAAAAAAAGAGACTACAAACCCCGAACCTCAACTTCTACACAATCCAGGCTAAGAAACATTTCGAGATTTAATCGCCATCAGGATGTGATTCCAACCCCCCCCCCATTAACCCCTTGTAACGACACCCCGAGTATGAAAGGGGTTAAAGCTGTTTAGGACATTCCATTCCCGAACACAAAGGCAGCTACCGAACACTTCCATCAGCTGAACAAGAAACCCATATGAATAATTCCTCCCCCCAAGTACGAGACGAGGCTCTGTATTGAGGGTCAAACAGGAATCAGAATCTTTATTAGAACTAAAATTACAAGTCTTTATATAGAGTTAAAGAGGAGGTTCCCCCCTCCTGCTCATATTACTCTAATGCCCTGTACACACGATCGGACATTGATCGGACATTGATCGGACATTCCGACAACAAAATCCATGGATTTTTTCTGACGGATGTTGGCTCAAATTTGTCTTGCATACACACGGTTGCACAAAATTATCAGAAAATCCGATCGTTCTGAACGCGGTGACTCAAAACACGTACGTCGGGGCTATAAACGGGGCAGTAGCCAATAGCTTTCGTCTCTTATTTTATTCTGAGCATGCGTGGCACTTTGTGCATCGGATTTGTGTACACACGATCGGAATTTCCAACAACAGATTTTGCTCTCAAACTTTGTGTGTCGGAAATTCCGATGGAAAATGTGTGATGGAGCCTGCACACGGTCGGAATTTCCGACAACAAGGTCCTATCACACATTTTCCATCAGACTGTGTGTACGGGGCATTACAATACACCTGTAACCAGAAACCTAATTAACATGAGCTAATTTACTAAATCATTTACCCCGACTAGGTGACTCCGAGTAATGACCTTTAGGACAGACTTGCCGTCTTTTAGCTCAGAAGACACAATCAACATTATCATTAGTATAAACACAGGACTCCTTCACACAATAGCAGGAGATAATTACAATTAACAATACAAACAGTGATCCCCCCCTCCTCAGCCTAGTCATCAACAAACTATAGTAGGAGTAGATTGTCCGACTCCTACCCAGTTCTAGAGCCCAATGTGATCAGATCTCTCAACTAACATGTTGAGTTCAGAATCAAACAAACCAAGAATAGTCTTTACATACATCCTGGGAGATATTGTGGAGAAAGATTACTGTCCCATTTGAAGTAATCCAATCATATTCTCAGGGGTCATTCTTTTCTTGTTTATCCTGCGCTCAACAGTGACTCCCATCACACCCCTCCCCCCACATCATTCACCCCTCCCCCCACATCATTCATCCCTCCCCCACATCATTCACCTTGCATCCTGCACCAGCCACTCTCATTCCCTTCCCCCACCATCATCCAATCCATCCCTCACTCCACCCCTCGGTGTCTGCTCACCTCCAGTCACACTTCTGCCATGCCGAGGAGGAGGGGTTGGCACTACCATACACGCTGGTCCAGCACCCTCCACTGCCTTCACTACACTAGGAGAAACAATAGGTGCGGACACAGACTTGACAACCACACTTTCTGACACTGAATGGGGAACCACAGACTGGGGGTACACTGACAAAGGGATGGGCGAACGGTTCGACCCGAGCATAAGTTTGGGCCGAACTTTGGTTATACGGATGTTCGACGAACATTGAACAATATGCGTTGTTCGGGGCAAATTCGAAAGCCGCGGAACACCGTTAAAGTCTATGGGACCCAAATATGAAAAATCAAAAGTGCTCATTATTAAAGGCTTATATGCAAGTTATTGTCATAAAAAGTGTTTGGGGACCTGGGTCCTGCCCCAGGGGACATGGATCAATGCAAAAAAAACTTTTAAAAATGGCCGTTTTTTCGGGAGCAGTGATTTTAATAACCCTTAAAGTGAAGCAATAAAAAATGAAATATTCCTTTAAATATCGTGCCTAGGGGTCCCCTTAGTCTGCCTGTAAAGGGGCGCATGTTTCCCCTGTTTAGAACAATACCACAGCAAAATGACATTTCTAAAGGACAAAAGTCATATAAAATTGATCGCAGCTCTAATATATTGTCTCGTCTCCGCAATATAGATGAAAATCATTGAAAAAAAGAGCATGGGGTCAGCCCCGCAGTCCATTACCAGGCCCTTTGGGTCTGGTATGGATATTAAGGGGAACCCCACACCCAAATAAAAAAAAAATGGCATGGGGGTCCTCCCCAAAATTCATACCAGACCCTTCAGGTCTGGTATGGATTTTAAGGGGAACCCTGTGCCATTTTTTTTAAATGGCGTAGGGGTCCCCCCAAAATCCATACTAGACCCTTATCAGAACACGCAACCTGGCAGGCTGCAGGAAAAGAGGAGGGACGAGAGAGTACCCCCCTCCTGAACCGTACCAGGCCACATGCCCTTAACATGGGGAGGGTGCTTTGGAGTAGCCCCCAAAGCACCTTGTCGCCATGTTGAAGGGGACAAGGGCCTCATCCCCACGACCCTTGCCCGGTGGTTGTGGGGGTATGTGGGGGGGGCTTATTGGAATCTGGAAGCCCCCTTTAACAAGGGGACCCCCAGATCCCGGCCCCCCATGTGAATTGGTAACAGGTACATTGTACCCCTACTATTTAAAAAAAAGTGTCAAAAATTGTCAAAAAGACAGGAGACACTTGGGGACAAGTCCTTTATTATTATTTCTTTTTTCAGTTCGTCAGGCAGCGTGATAGAAGATGAATGGACATCGCTGGACATTTTTATTTTTTAATAAAGGACTTGTCCCCAAGTGTCTCCTGTCTTTACTATTTTTGACACTTTTTTTTGTGAAATAGTAGGGGTACAATGTACCCGTTACCAATTCACAATGGGGGGCCGGGATCTGGGGGTCCGCTTGTTAAAGGGGGCTTCCAGATTCCAATAAGCCCCCCCACATGCCTCCACAACCACCGGGCAAGGGTCGTGGGCATGAGGCCCTTGTCCCCTTCAACATGGCGACAAGGTGCTTTGGGGGCTACTCCAAAGCACCCTTCCAATGTTAAGGGTATGTGGCCTGGTACGGTTCAGGAGGGGGGGCACTCTCTCGTCCCCCCTCTTTTCCTGTGGCCTGCCAGGTTGCTGGAGATCTGGGGGTCCGCTTGGTAAAGGGGGCTTCCAGACTCCGATAAGCCCCACAGGCCTCATTCCCACAACTACCAGGCAAGGGATGTGGGGATGAGGCCCTTGTCCCCATCAACATGCGAACAAGGTGCTTTTGGGGGGCTACCCCAAAGCACCCTCCCAATGTTGAGGGCATGTGGCCTGGTATGGTTCAGGAGGGGGGCGCTCTCTCGTCCCCCCTCTATTCCTGCGGCCTGCCATGCTCGGCTGGTATGGATTTTGGACGTGACCCCACGCCATTTTTTTTACATATCGGCGCAGAGTTCCCCTTAATTTCCATACCAGACCTGAAGGGCCTGGTATGGATTTTGGGGGGACCCCCCACGCAATTTTTTTTTACATTTTTGGTTTGGGGTTCCCCTTAATATTCATACCAGACCCAAAGGGCCTGGTAATGGACTGGGGGGGGCATGCCATTTTTTTCAATGAATTTTATCTGTACAGTATTGCCGGGACCAGGCAATACATTACAGCCGCAATCAGTTTTAAATGACTTTTTTCCTTTGAAATGTCATTTTGCTGTCAGACTGTTCTAAACACGGGAAACACGCACCCCTTTACAGGCATACTATAGACACCCCCAGGTACGAAATTTAAAGGAATATTTCACTTTTATTGTTTCACTTTAAGCATCATTAAAATCACTGCTCCCGAAAAAACGTCCGTTTTAAAAACTTTTTTGCATTGATCCATGTCCCCTGGGGAAGGACCCGGGTCCCCAAACACTTTTTATGACGATACCATGAATATAAGCCTTTAAAATGAGCACTTTTGATTTTTCATGTTCGTGTCACATAGACTTTAACGGTGCTCGTGTTCAAAAGAATTTTTTGCCTGTTCGCATGTTCTGGTGCGAACCGAGTCGGGGGGTGTTCGGCTCATCCTCACACTGACACCACAGGCGGCCTCACAGACACAGATTCTGACGGGACAGAGACACTAGGATTCCCTGGTATAACCTCCGCCATTATGATTAAGTCCTTATAGGCTGAAACGTGTCAACTGATTTAATCTGCGTTTGTTCACTGTGCCTATTCAATAAAATGAAGACATTTTAAGAGCAACAACTGAAGTGTGGATCATTTTTTCTACATTACTCTACTCAGCCAGCGACTATGGATCGAGCACCTGGGAGCTCTGCTATCTATGTGGTATATGGGTAGTAGCACTGACTTTTCTGTTTATAAAACCTCCGCCAATCCAGACTCTTCTCTATCCAGGCGGAAGAATTCCTCCACTAACTCAGGCTTATTGTGCAAAGCCTCGGGGCACCGGCTATAAGGGTGACCAACCTTATCACATAGGTTACATTTAATGATGTTACAGTCCCTTGCCAGATGCCCCAGTTCCTGACACAAAGAGCACTTCTGTTCTGGACATTTAGAGGAGAAATGTCCCTTGGCTCCACATTTATGGCACACCTTAGGTTGACCAGGGTAGAAGACGGTAATCCTATCTCTACCAATAAAGGCAGAGGAGGGCAAATGCTGGACCACATTCCCACACACACTCAACCTCATTAACACCGACCACCCACCCGTCCAGATTCCTCTATCATCCTCAATCTTTTTTAGTGGGCACAAATGTCACGGAACGTCCCAAACTCCGCTTGAGTGTTTCCGTCAGTATACCATTTCCTCCCAGTCTGGAAACAGATATCAGATATTCCAACCGCTTCCAAGCACAAAACAAGGGGACACTTGCTTCACTGCTAACATGGACTAACTCTTTATTTGAGATCTCACACAAATTTATACAGCAGGATGACTAAAAGCTAACATAATTAACATGAGCTAATTATCTAATCCTTTATACAGCCTAGGTGACTGAGACATGACCTTTCGCCCAGACTTATGGTCACCGAGCTTCACACAGTAACAGATTTAATTAACACAAACAACAATGGGTGAAAAGACTCTAAGAGCCACACTAGACTTATTTACAATATACACATTATAGCAGACAACAGACAGGTAGCTGGAATTGATGACATTAGCATTTAACAGTAGGAGTCCCAACAGTATGAATCAGTCACTATTCTAATATGGCATATAAAGGGTTCCAGAGTCTGTGTGTTTTGGGGGGACATGGAGCTGACTCCAAAGTAACACCAACCCCAGGGTCCCCAGGTATACAGCTCACAGAGAGCACCATTCCCCCAAATGCCAGGGCCCATAATTGGTGGGCAAGAGGCTTGCGTTTAGTCCCCTCCAATAGCCTCTGTCCCGGGTGAGTCTGTCACAACAAAGTTTCACCAAACTTTACTCAACCTGACCCATTAATCCTCGGGGGGTATAGACTCATTCCTTGTCAGGAAAGTCACATTCTTTATCAAGGGCTGACGTGAGACAACTTTAGGGACAAGTCCCTTCCAATCCAGCTGGCCCCCATACACATGCTCAAACCGCTCCCAAAACAGATCCAGCGATTCTGGACGCACAAATGACAAATCATATGCAAAGGAACCAGCCAGACTGATATGAGCATAAATATCCTCCGCCTTAAATCTCATGGCTAGGATCTTATCCACAACCTCCCTCCTGATAGGTGGAATACCTCCTCCTTCCCACCGGAGCTGTACCACATTCCTGCGTTTAATGGAAGAAGGTGCGTTAGGTGAAAGTCGCACAACCGGCTCCCTTCCACCACCAGCAGCATGACTTTGTCCCGACACAACCTTAGCATAGTTCATAACTGGGACAGATGACACATTAACTGTTTGCATAGGAATATTAACTGGCTGCATAGAAACCTCTGAAATCTGGTTTGGTAAATTACCCACCACTGATCCCCCTTCCTCCCCTCCAGCACAACAGTCCCGCTCACCGTAGTCCTGGAAGTACCACAGTTACCTGCAGTCCCATCATCAAGTAAAGTCTTCTGTTTAGAAAAAATACCAGCTGTTTCAGTGTTCATACAGCCCTCCTGCTCTGCAGTTTTAATGTTCATGTGACATTCCTGCTCTGCACTGTTAGCGTCCATGTGGAACTCCTGGCAGCCAGTTCCTCCTGAATTCCCTGCTGATTGCAAGGATCTGTTGTCAGGTGCAATCTCAGGAAAGTTCTCCACACACTGAGAGAGATTTTCAGCAAGCACTCCTTTATTATAATTTTCATCTGATGGATTGGTGCCACTCAAGCGAGATTCCATTTCTATAATGGTCTGCAGCAATCCACCATTTTCCTCAACCTCCTCCTGAGATGACCCAGGCTGCTGGGGAGGGAGGGGGGCAGAGATACTGACTCAGGCATGACAGATCCTGAGACAGGGGTAGTACTGGGGCCACCATGTGAAGCCACTTCCTTATCCCCCATCCATACTGTCGCCGTTGCTCTGGTATCCACCCTCTGGCTGGTACTGGCACAGGCGCTTTCCTTATTTCTGTTGGAATCTCTCCTCATTCTCACACTTTTATCTGAACACACTGCTGCTCTCCTTCAGAGAAGTGACCAGCTTCTCCTGCTTTTTCAATGCCTCCTCCAGAGACTTCAGTTTGGAGACTTCCCTCTTACTGTTTCCAGACTTACTATGCAGAGATTATTTTTCCTGAGATTTTCTTTCATGACAGCAAGTTTCTGTTCCTCCTTTGCAATGCACCGAAGTCTGTTCACCACTCTATCCTGGAAGACTGATAAGGACTCCCCTTGCATGGGGACAGACCCAGGATCCATTGCAGCATGAGCACATGGAGTAGGCTTCAGTGCCTCTGGGGAGCCTCCACCTTCCTCTTCCCCAACATGCCATGCTTGCCTGGAAAAAGCCTGCATGAGAGGCCCCGGGCTTGAGATTACAGCAGAGTGAGCCAACAGAACACTGCAGAACAGCACCACCTGGTGCTGGTGGAGAATCTCCTCTGGTGCAGAAACTGATGGGACTGGCTCAGTGTTCTCTGTACAGCACTGCGGTATATGTCAGAGCTAAATGTATAATAATAATAGTGTGTGACTGTGGGGGAGGGGGCATTAGAGTGTATTCTCCTTTGCTTTGTGGGTGGGAGGCTTATCAGAACAAGGAGGCACCCAGATCCTAGCACCCCCATGTGAATGAGTATGGGGGTGTCAAAACTCAATAAAAACACAGAGACAGTTTTTGACAATTCCTTTATTAATAAAAAAAAACAATGTCCCCCAAAGTACCTCCAGCATCAAACACGATGAACGCAAACTCAAAAAAGAAAAAAGCTCCTCCCCTGATGCTGGTTCCCGCCATCTGACAGCCCCGCCGCTAAATAAACTAAGTGGCAGTCAATGGGTGACCCCTCCCCTTAGTTTATTTATTCCACATTCTAATAAGCCCCCAGAACCCCACAACTACCATCCAGGGTTGTGGGGAAGAGGCCCTTGTCTCTATTAACATGGCCCCCTTACTAATTTTTACCAAGTTATCTCTGAATATATTTTGTTCATAGTGGAAATGTAATGATTGTCCTGATCCATAAGGGGTCCATAATGGGTCCATGACCCCTAAATTTATAACACACAACAAAGTCTCAGGGCTCCCCCACATCACTGCAGGCTCAGAAAATGTAGTCACAAATTAGACATGGCAGCCATGTAGAGCAAAGGACGCGGCACCTCCGGGGACTGTCAGCAAATACAAGGAAACGATTTGACGGACGGTGATTATTATAACGGGGAAGGTTTTCCCGTTCTGACCGCGGCATCTCTTCAAATAGCGGCTTTTGTCAGAGCAAAGTTTTCCGGTGATTCATCGTCTTTATTGTGTTATGTGAAGAAAGGCCGGTGAAGTCCTGGCATCTTCCGGGGACAAGGGGTTAATGACGGCAATTTGTGAGCTTGTCCAGACTTGCTGAGGGCAGCAGGACCTGAAGTGCGCAAACATGAGGAGCGCTTCAAAGAAGAAAGACTGAGGAGCTCATCCTATAGATGAGAGATGAGGTGACACTGGGAGATCAATATCCCATCATCCTCCATTGTTTGGACGTGGTGACAATGTGTCTGAGGACCATGCAGCTTCACAACAAACCCTTCTCATTGACCTCCTCAGCACTCCGCCACAGATCTGTGCTTATCGATGTGTCCGCCTGTGTGCCGCTGAGCCGCAACCCTGACATCTGTCTGTAGTCACATGTGACCGCCATCCGTCCACATAACCTACATGTGACCGCCATCCATCCATGCACCCTGCATGTGACCGCCATCTGTCCACGTACCCTCCATGTGATTGCCATCAGTCCACGTACCCTGCATGTGACCACCATCCATCCACATAACCTACATGTGACCGCCATCCATCCATGCACCCTGCATGTGACCGCCATCCATCCATGCACCCTGCATGTGACCGCCATCCGTCCACGCACCCTGCATGTGACCGCCATCCGTCCATGTACCCTCCATGTGATTTCCATCCGTCCACGTACCCTTCATGTGACCGCCATCCATCCATGCACCCAACATAAAGCCCAAAACAAGAGTTCCCCACACAGAGGATTTTCACCAACAAAACAGATAATGAAAATACTGCGCCGCCTGGCTTACTCATCACCAACTCTACTACTCCTGTCAGTCAGGATCCTTTAGACCCAAAACTCATAGAACTCCCATAACTCCCGAAACTCCTAAAACTCCCAAAACTCCCAGAACTCCTGATACTCCCAAAACTCTTGGAACTTCCAAAACTTCCAGAACTCTCAAAACTCCTGGAACTCCCAGAACTCCCAAAACTCCCAGAACTCCTAAAACTCCCAGAACTCCCAGAACTCCTAAAACTCCCAGAACTCCCAAAACTCCCAGAACTCCAAAAACTCATCGAACTCCCGGAACTCCCAAAACTCCCAAAACTCCCAAAACTTCCAGAACTCCCAAAACTCCCAAAACTCCTGGAACTCCCGGAACTCCCAAAACTCGCACAACTCCCAGAGCTCCCAGAACTCCCAAAACTCCTAGAACTCCCGGAAATCCCAGAACTCCCAAAACTTCAGGAACTCCTAAAACTCCTGGAACTCCCAAAACTGTGTCCCTGTGCAGAGCATTGTGCCCCCCATGCAGAGCATTGCCTTCCTGTGCAGAGCATTGTGTCCCTGTGCAGAGCAGTGTGTCCCAGTGCAGAGCATTGCCTTCCTGTGTATAGTATTGTGCCCCTGTGCAGAGCATTGTATCCCTGTGCAGAGCATTGTGTCCCTGTGCAGAGTATTGCCTTCCTGTGCAGAGCATTGTGTCCCTGTGCAGAGCATTGCCTTCCTGTGCATAGCATTTTGTTCCTGTGCAGAACATTGTGCCCCTGTGCAGAGCATTGTGTCCCTGTGCAGAGCATTGTGTCCCTGTGCAGAGCACTGTGTCCCTGTGCAGAGCACTGCCTTCCTGTGCAGATATAGTGAAGGTGGGTGTCCTTCTAGTGAAGGTGGGGGGTCCTTCTAGTGAAGATGGGGGTGTCCTTCTAGTGAAGATGGGGGGCATCCTTCTAGTGAAGATGGGGGGGCATCCTTCTAGTGAAGATTGGAGGGCATCCTTCTAGTGAAGATAGGGGGGCATCCTTCTAGTGAAGATGGGGGGTGGTCCTTCTAGTGAAGATTGGGGGGGTCCTTCTAGTGAAGGTGGGAGGGGTCCTTCTAGTGAAGATGGGGGCATCCTTCTAGTGAAGGTGGGGGCATCCTTCTACTGAAGATGGGGGGTCCTTCTAGTGAAGATGGTGGGGTGTCCTTCTAGTGAAGGTGGGGGGTCCTTCTAGTGAAGGTGGGGGGTCCTTCTAGTGAAGATGGGGGTCCTTCTAGTGAAGATGGGGGGCGTCTTTCCAGTGAAGATGGGGGGCATCCTTCTAGTGAGGGTGGGGATCCTTCTAGTGAAGATGGGGAGGCATCCTTCTAGTGATGGTGGGGGGGTCCTTCTAGTGAAGATGGGGGGCATCCTTCTAGTGAAGGTGGGGGTGTCCTTCTAGTGAAGATGGGGCGGCATCCTTCTAGTGAAGATGGGGGGCATCCTTCTAGTGAAGGTGGGGGTGTCCTTCTAGTGAAGATGGGGGTCCTTCTAGTGAAGATGGGGGATTCTTCTAGTGAAGATGGGGGGGCATCCTTCTAGTGAAGATGGGGGGTCCTTCTAGTGAAGATGGGAGGGCGTCTTTCTAGTGAAGATGGGGGGCATCCTTCTAGTGAAGATGGGGGTCCTTCTATTGAAGATGGGGGGATCCTCCTAGTGAAGATGGGGGGCGTCCTTCTAGCGAAGATGGGGGGCATCCTTCTAGTGAAGATGGGGGGCATCCTTCTAGTGAAGATTGGAGGGCGTCCTTCTAGTGAAGATAGGGGGGCATCCTTCTAGTGAAGATGGAGGGTGGTCCTTCTAGTGAAGATTGGGGGGTCCTTCTAGTGAAGGTGGGGGGGTCCTTCTAGTAAAGATGGGGGCATCCTTCTAGTGAAGGTGGGGGCATCCTTCTAGTGAAGATGGGGGGTCCTTCTAGTGAAGATGATGGGGTGTCCTTCTAGTGAAGGTGGGGGGTCCTTCTAGTGAAGATGAGGGGATCCTTCTAGTGAAGATGGGGGGCGTCTTTCCAGTGAAGATGGGGGGGCATCCTTCTATTGAGGGTGGGGGTCCTTCTAGTGAAGATGGGGAGGCATCCTTCTAGTGAAGGTGGGGGGGTCCTTCTAGTGAAGATGGGGGGCATCCTTCTAGTGAAGGTGGGGGTGTCCTTCTAGTGAAGATGGGGGGCATCCTTCCAATGAAGATGGGGGTGTCCTTCTAGTGAAGATGGGGGTCCTTCTAGTGAAGATGGGGGATTCTTCTAGTGAAGATGGGGGGGCATCCTTCTAGTGAAGATGGGAGGGCGTCTTTCTAGTGAAGATGGGGGTCCTTCTAGTGAACATGGGGGGCGTTCTTCTAGTTAAGATGGGGGGTCCTTCTAGTGAAGATGGGGGGCATCCTTCTGGTGTAGATGAGGGGTGGTCCTTCTAGTGAAGATGGGGGGCCTTCTAGTGAAGGTGGGGGGTACTTCTAGTGAAGATGGGGGGCATCCTTCTAGTGAAGATGGGGGCATCCTTCTAGTGAAGATGGGGGGTCCTTCTAGTAAAGATGGGGGGGCGTCCTTCTGGTGAAGGTCGAGGCGTCCTTCTAGTGAAGATGGGGGGGTTCTTCTAGTGACTGGCTCAAGAATGAAGTTCTGTTTTCATCTGCCTACTGTCAGCAGAATTGCCTTGCCCCTAGTCCTAAGGACTTCACCAGCTGCCTGACCATACAACCCATTTCTTGTGCCAACCCACATGCACCCTCTGCCTACCAAGAATTCCTGGATGTGTTCGACAAGAAAGGAGTGGACTCCCTTCCACCCCACCATCCCTATGGTTGCCCTATTGAATTGCTTCCAGGTTTCCAAAATTCCCTTTGGTCGTATTTTACCTTTGTCAGAGACTGAACTGGAAACATTACGACTATATATCGATGCAAACCTGGAAAAAGGATTTATTCATCCCTCTTCATCCCCTGCAGGTGCTGGTATTTTCTTAGTCGAGAAAAAGGATAAAACATTAAGACCTTGTGTAGACTACCGAGAGTTTAATAAAATCACCATAAAAAAACTGTTACCCACTCCCCCTCATCCCGGAACTCTTCCAATGATTCCATTCTGCCCGAGTCGTCTCGAAACTGGACTTACGAGGTGTTTACAACCTGGTTCGCATCCGTGAGGGGGACGAGTGGAACACGGCGTTCCGAACTTGTTTCGGACATTATGAATATTTGGTAATGCCGTTCTTACTCTGCAATGCTCCAGCCATGTTCCAGCAGTTTGTGAACGATATTTTCTGAGACCATCTCGACAACTTTCTCATTGTGTATCACTAGGAGTTCACATGAAGAAGGTGCTAACTATTCTAAGAACGCATGGATTGTACGTGAAAGCCGAAAAATGCGACTTTGAAAATTAAACTATACAGTTCTTGGGTCTTGTCATTTCTATTAAAGGAGTGGCAATGGATCCCCAGCAAGTAAAAGCGATCCTGCAATGGCCTGCCCCCTCAGAAAAGAAAGGCATTCAAAGATTTATCGTTTTTTCAAACTTCTACAGAAGATTTATTAAGAACTTTTCAGCCATTATATCACCCATTACCCAACTAACCCGTTTGCATTCCAGATTCCAGTGGTCCCTGGAGGCTCAGGCAGCTTTTGACAGACTTAAAGCAGTATTTGTCTCAGCAGCAGTTCTTCAGCATCCTGATCCTGCATTGCCCTATGTTCTAGAAGGTAATGCATCTGAAGTGGCCACAGGAGCTATTCTTTCTCAATGACAAGGCCCCAAATCTCTGTTACATCCTGTAGCCTTTTCCTTTTGAAAAATAACGCAAACAGAAAGAATCTATGATGTTGGTGATCGGGAGCTTTTGGCCATTAAAACAGCTTTGGAGGAATGGGGATACTTACTTAAAGGTGCAGCACATCCCATCATGAACTTTACTGATTAAAACAATTTAGAGCATCTTAGGACTGCCAGACGTTTGAGACTGCACCAAGCACGGTGGGCGTTATTCTTTTCGAGATTTAATTTTCACATCTCTTATTGTCCCGGATCTAAGAATGGAAAGGCTGATGCTCTGTCTCGGATGTTCCCAGACACTCCTGAAGAAACCACTCCCGGCACAATCCTGTCCAGTCAAAACTTTCTTCTCATTCAGCCAGACCTAAGAGCACAGGAACCCCCAGTGTACGGAGCCAGGAAGTTTAACTTCAAGGAGGCACGAGGGGTTCCTGTGGCATCAGGACAACATTTTTGTTCCCCAGAAAGTCAGACTACAGGCTTTAAAGAGCATTAATGACCACCAGTTGGCCTGGCATTTCGGGGTCCGGAAGACAATTGACCTCATCCAACGATACCTGTGGTGGCCTTCCCTAAGATCTGACTGCAAAAGATATGTTCATTCCTGTCTGGTTTGCCAGCGTAACAAGGGTCCCAAAACCAGGTCTTAGGGTCTGTTAAGATCCTTACCAGTCCCAGAGCAGCCTTGGAAGAATATCTCTATGGACTTCATAGCTGAACTCCCTCCATCAGAGAATTTTACTACAATCTTGGTAGTAGTGGAAGGACTATCAAAAATGGCCCACTTCTTATCCATGCTCGGTACACCTTCCGCCATGGACACAGCACAAATCTTCATCAAAGAGATAGTTAGACTACATGGACTACCTGACAATATAGTCTCCAATAGAGGGGTACAATTCACCTCTGGTTTCTGGAAGAATCTCTGCAAGATCCTGTCAATTGAGTTATGTCTCTCCTCTGCTTATCATCCTCAGAGTAATGGCCAGACAGAGAGGACAACCCAAACCCTGGAGCAATATCTGCGATGCTTCTGCTCCTTCTCCCAAGATGACTGGGCCTCCTTGCTGCCTTGTGCTGAGTTTGCCAATAACACCATTCACATGGTCACCAATCAGTCTTCTTTTTGGGAAAACTATGGCTTCCACCCATCCTTTCTACCCAACACCATTCTTGAATTTCCGGTACCAGACATTCAGGATAGAATAAGCTTCTTCCAAACTAACTACTAAGTTCTCCAAAGAACCATGCAAAAGGCTCAGAAAGACTTCAAAAAACAATATGACAGAAGTATGAGAGGGAATCCCATCTACAAGGTGGGTGACAAGGTATGGCTGTCCTCTATTAACCTCAAACTTTCTTGTCCTTTCAGGAAGCTTGGTCCAAGGTTTGTGGGTCCATTCAAAATCAAGAGGGAGGTGAACCCTGTGGCTTTTGAACTCGCTTTGCCGGACTCCTACAAGATCCATCCGGTGTTCCAAGTCTCCCTACTGAAACCAGCTGTGCCAAGTCCATTTTTGGGAACAGAGGAGTTGCCACCTCCACCAGTTACCATAGGTAACAACACTGAATATGAGGTTGAAGCCATCCTGGACTGCTGGAGAAGAGGCAGGCAGACTCAATTTCTTGTCAAATGGAAGGGGTATTCTTCAGAGGAAAATTCTTGGGAACCGGTGGATAATATACATGCTCTGAGACTTTTGCAGAATTTCCAAAACAGGTACCCAGAGAGGTGGTCTAGGTTGGGCATCCGGAGGCTGCCCCTTGAGGGGGGCACTGTCAGGGACAGCCGTCACGGTACTGGCAATGTTGCCCAGAACATTCATGGATGCCCACGGGGGGTCCCGAGACATGCACGAGTGTGCGCCGCGCATCAGCGTGCATTGGCGTACGCTGGCGCGCTTCGGCACAGCACAATATTGCGCGTGACAGACGCTGGCCCTATTTAAGCCAGCCTGTGACCAGTGACCACAGGACATTGCTGGCTTATCTCCTCAGCTCCCTTGTGTACCTTGCTTCCTGATCTGTGATTACCCGTTGTAACCTGGCTTGCCTTGACCTAACTTCCTGATCTCCTAGTTTGACCCTTGGCCTGCTCCTGGACTCTGCTTTCTGATCACCCAGCTTGACCTTCGGCTTTTACCTGGACCCTGCCTGTGTATGAACTTGGCTCGCCCCTGTGTATGCTCTGGACTAACTTATTTGTGTATGACCCCTGGCCTGGCTCCTGGTTTCTCTGTTTACCTGAACACAGCAAGTTCTGCTCTGCCTGCTTCAGTCATCCCTCAGTGGCCGAGATCATCGGACTGCAAACAAGCATCTGGCCAACCGTGCTTCTTTGGGCACTGCACTTCCTGTTTCCAACTCCAGGAAGACACTGCACTTAGCTGCAAGGGGAGCCCTCTTAGCATCTCGATCTCCATACACGCACCTGACACCACCTTTAAAACGGACAGGAGAAGTAGGTATGGAGTGGAATCCTCTGAACTCAGAGGTGACTGATCATCTTTGAGGAATATGGGAAAAACGAATGATATGAAGAATAAATGATACTTTCAGGTAAAGCAAACACTGCACTCAATTAGCATAAATGAAGAGGCGACTTCAGACTCCGCCGCTTCTTCTTGATCGCATTGCGTTTCCCGATAGCGGCGGCCTCGGCGCCCTTAAGAATTTGATTCTTCATAATTTGATTTGACACAAACATAGAGAGGAGTGGAGGAAAGTCACCTCACCGGGCGCTCTCCTCCTCTGAACGTTCAGAGAGTTTTCCTTTCTGGATGATAAAAATATTAAAGGCACTGGCAGTGACCGCACCTTATTTACAGAGCTGGTCTGGGAGGTGGCTGAGGGTTCCGATATGGCTAGTGCGTAAATCAATATCAAAGAACTTGTAAAGGTGATTTTTTTAAAATAAATTTGTAAACATGTTATACTTACCCGCTCTCTATAATGATATTGCACAGAGTGGCCCCTACTCTGAGATCCCCCACTGGCGCTCTCCGCTTCTCCTCTGAGATCCTCCGCTGGCGCTCTCCTCCTCCTCTGAGATCCCCCACCAGCGCTCTCTGCTCCTCCTCCTCCTCCTCTGAGATCCCCGCTGGCGCTCTCTGCTCCTCCTCTGAGATCCCCCGCCAGCGCTCTCTGCTCCTCCTCTGAGATCCCCCACCAGCGCTCTCTGCTCCTCCTCCTCCTACTCTGAGATCCCCCGTTGGCACTCTCTGCTCCTCCTCTGAGATCCCCCGCCAGCGCTCTCTGCTCCTCCTCCTCCTCTAAGATTACCCGCCAGCGCTCTCTGCTCCTCCTCTGAGATCCCCCGCTGGCGCTCTCTACTCCTCCTCCTCTGAGATCCCCGCTGCCACTCTCTACTCCTCCTCCTCCTCCTCTGAGATCCCCCGCTGGCGCTCTCCGCTCCTCCTCTGAGATACTCCGTTGGCGCTCTCTGCTCCTCCTCTGAGATCCCCCACCAGCGCTCTCTGCTCCTCCTCCTCTGAGATCCCCCGCTGGCGCTCTCCGCTCCTCCTCCTCTGAGATCCCCCACTGGCGCTCTCCACTCCTCCTCCTCTAAGATCCCCCACTGGCGCTCTCCACTCCTCCTCCTCTGAGATCCCCCACTGGCGCTCTCCGCTCCTCCTCTGAGATCCCGCACTGGCGCTCTCCGCTCCTCCTCTGAGATCCCCCACTGGCGCTCTCCGCTCCTCCTCTGAGATTCCCCGCCGGCGCTCTCCGCTCCTCCTCCTTTAAGATCCCCTGCCGGCGCTCTCTTCTCCTCTTCCTCTGAGATCCCTCCCAGGTGCTCTCTGCTCCTCCTCCTCTGAGATCCCCCGCTGGCGCTCTCCGCTCCTCCTCCTCTGAGATCCCCCACTGGCGCTCTCCACTCCTCCTCCTCTAAGATCCCCCACTGGCGCTCTCCACTCCTCCTCCTCTGAGATCCCCCGCTGGCGCTCTCCGCTCCTCCTCTGAGATCCCCCACTGGCGCTCTCCGCTCCTCCTCTGAGATCCCCCACTGGCGCTCTCCGCTCCTCCTCTGAGATTCCCCGCCCGCGCTCTCCGCTCCTCCTCCTTTAAGATCCCCTGCCGGCGCTCTCTTCTCCTCTTCCTCTGAGATCCCTCCCAGGTGCTCTCTGCTCCTTCTCTTTTGAGATCCCTCCCAGGTGCTCTCCGCTCCTTCTCTTTTGAGATCCCCCGCCGGCGCTCTCCGCTCCTCCTCCTTTGAGATCCCCTGCCGGCGCTCTCTGCCTCTCCTCTCCTGCGTGTGCCCCATAGCAAGCCGTGTGCTTGGGGGCAGATGTGCGGGCGTGCTCCCAAGCTGGGCTGTGTGTGTCCATAGACAGACACAGTGGGGCTTGGCTCTGCTCCCCCACTCCCTTCTCATGATTGACAGCAGCCGGAGCCAATGGCTGCCCTCAGAGTCTCCTTTGAGACCAAGAAGAGGGGGAGGGGGCACAACAAGTGGTAAAATGTTTTTCATCTTAATATCTTAATTTAGGGAACGCAGAGGATGCAGGGGACGTGGGGAATGCAGAAAATGCATTAAGGTAAATTTTTTTTTTACTTTAGAACCACTTTAAGCACACAATCTCTTAGGGCTCATACACACAGCCATATGATTTTATATATGATCTCCTGACAACGAATCTGTGTCTCTCCTGTAATCAGCAGAACAGCATGTGATTGCTTTGGTCTGCTCTGGGCTCTACAGGCTGCAGGTTTGATTGCTTCTCTCTGTCTTCTGGAGGCTTCCAGAATGTAGTGGGTGGGAGAGTCAAATAAGCAGTCTGAATATTTATGAGGCTCCATTTAATCCCTGGGGAAGGTGCCCAGATGGTGGCTGGGAAGGGGTATAAATAGTTAGGAGCCTCAGAGAGAAGTGTTCTTCTCTAGGAGGAGAGGTTCCCAGCCAGAGGAGCTGCTGCCCTTGCTTGGCAGTCCAGCTGAAGTCAAGGTCCCAGCTGTGCATATCTGGAGGGCTATTCTGCTGCTGAGCCTATGAGAGCTGTAAGAGAGGATTCACTGGGGATGCGGTATGGAGGCTCCATTGAGCAGACTGTCTGCCTGAATCTGAAGAGAGACATCCAAGTCCCAGGAACACTGTGAGTACAGAGCTGAGAGAAGGATCCTAGTGACTGTTGTTAACCTCTGCTGCACTAACATTAAGGCTTGTCTGGCCTGGAACTTTGATAGTCCCAGTGCTGTCTACTTCATGTCCTATTGTTAAAGGGACTGTTCTGAGAAGTAGCTCCAAAGGAAAGATTGTCCTCACATACCTCTTCAGCGTTCTGAAGTATCTCTCATCTTCCCTAAACCCCATTTAAAGCGGGGTTCCGGCCGGGAAAAAACATTTAAATGTCAGCAGCTACAAACACTGTAGCTGCTGACTTTAAATAAGCACACATACCTGTCCTGGGTGCCCGCGATGTCGGCCGCCCGAGGCCGACCCGTCCCTTGGCCCTCAGGTCCCGGCACCGCCATCCTAACTAAGGGAAACAGGCAGTGGAGCCTTACGGCTTCACTGCCCGTTTCCTACTGTGCATGCGCGAGTCGCACAGCACTTTGTGAATGAGACGCAATGTGCTGTGGGACACACAGTTCCCATAACACACCGTGCCCCATTCCCCAGAAGACAACGCGGGGATAAGAAGACTGAAGATCACCGCGGCATAGGAAGAGGCAGATTAGGAAGACTGCCTAGCAACAGCCATTTCAGGTGAGTCAAAAATAATTTTTTTTTCCTCCATTTTTATTAGGAATTTTTTTAAGCAATTTTTTTTTTTTTAGGGTGGACCTCCACTTTAAGTTACTCTGCAATACATTTTAAAAAGGCAACCCCTCAACTGTTTACTCGGCCAGAGGAGTGAATGTTGCTGTTCGCCTGGCTGCTGCTGCACTAGTAGGAACACCTGTAACACCAATCAGTGGCTCATGCAGGGGTAGCGCTACTTGTGGGGGCTCAGTTCTGGATTACCCCTCTTTGTGTAAACAGCGTTGTTACAGGCTGAGGCAAATGGCAGGAAAGGTACAGTGTTGATGGACTGATCGGTGTCCGGCAGTAGTGGGCACTCTGCAGGCACTGTGATGAGCCCCTACTGGAGCTGGTGCCCAGCAGTCTGCCACCAGTAACTTACAAAGTGGATCTGATCTCTAGGTTCTGTTCAGAAGTAGCAGAGCCACCCCAGACGGCTGGACAGGAAGACGGGGCATCCCATGGTCTCAGTGAGTTACAGCATGACAAGGTAACCTAAAGCATCAGGATCACTGTCTGGAGGGTTCATTCATGGTCAGAGAACCATGATGACCATCGGCCCAGTAGAGACAGTGTTATCGTTGTCCAGCAGGAGTAAAGAAACACAGGGGCAAGGAAAGCCACCAGAGAAGCCAGCACAAGTGATTCACCCAGCCACCCCTGTGCGGAAGGCACCTGGGGGTGAGAGTGGTAAGGAAACAGACCCTGGGCCCCCCAAATGTGATACAAGTAGCTTGCTGGAGGAGATTGAAGAAAATGGGGATGGTGTGAGGAGGAAGTCTGGGAGCCCTGCCGGGATCCTAGTTATCCAGCCTATTCGAAGAGGATCCTGGATATCATAGTTTCTTGGAATCTAGGCTTCTCCAACTACAAGGACAGGGTGGCTGTGAAATAGGCTGGCCCCAGGGACCAGGACTGGTCAGTTAACATGTGGGGCCAGATGGAAAGATGATTCAGGTCCCTGGTCCAAGGTTTTACAGGTGAGAGATTCTGTAGTGCAGTTTTTTTCTACACAAAGTGTCCAGTTGGCTAATTTGTCTGCGGACCACGAGAAAACGGAACTGTTACCCAACATATGGAGTAACTCTTCATTAAGGATCCCCTGCCATTCCTGATGCCTACTGCAGAGGGGGTCAAGGTATTGCTTATATGATTCACTGACAGGGCCTCTTTACCTTTGGTCCAGCAGAGTGAACTTTTTGCAATCTCTCCAGTCTGGAATAGCAAGCGAGTCACAAATGTCATGCCTACTAGGGGCAACGTGTTTGGTAGTTGTGTTAACGTGAATGTGGACTTTTAATAAATACCCCTTCAACAACCAAGATAGTTGGTTCAGAGATTGGTGCTGCTGGAGGGCTATCTTCTCGGAGGTAGTGCTCCAAGGTCTGATTATGCTACTCTTAGCTGTCCAGTAATTCTGCTTTCCTACGGGTGGCAGTATTTCAGCTGAAGTGTAATATTTAATCTATTGAAGGCAAATTGAATCTATCTTGTATCTGGTTAGTAATCAGGTTTCATGTAGTCAGGCTGTAAATATTTATATTTATATATTGGACCCCTGGCAGCCTGGCAGGGACTTAATTTCAGCGGGAATTAAAAAAAAATGTTTTTGCACCTGTGACTGCCTGTATTTCAGGTTTATGATGTGGAATGTCACATTTGTTTGTTACTCTGGTCACTTCCTCTCTTTCCTGTCCATGTTTCTTTGTGGGATATTCTGGGGGGGGGGGGGCACTGCAGCTGGATGTCCTTGTGTCCAAGAGGTCTAACAAACCCCAATGTGATTAGGAACAGACACCCAGATTCAAAGGATTGTTCCATCTCTAAACCAGAATCCTAGACCTGGAAGTTGATGGTGATCCTGGGTGATGCCTGAACAAAGATGACTCCATTCTTCTGGGGATCAGATGAAGACATTGTCAGGGGGAGACCTGTGATCTTTGAGAGGTAATAAATACCTGGAAGGGGGACACTGACATTATTCAGCATGCATGGACATTACATGTTAACATATATCTAACGCTCGGTCTTCTGTATGATGCCGTTATTATGGTGGATAAAGATGAGGACGTTTGGGAAATGTCGACAGATTCATCTATTTAGCTGTTGAACAGAGAAACCAGCTAACTGCACTAGGAGCGCACAGCGGGAGCGCACCATCAATCATCAGCAATCCAGAAGTAAATCAATTTCAAGTTCAGACCGTGTTCATTTTTCAAACATTTCTTTTGCTTTTTGAAAGCTCATCTTAGCAGATTTCTTCTTAAAAATGAAACACTGGCTCTTGGTTTGCTGGGATTTGTGGTTCTCCTCTTATGCAGCCATATTCAGCTAAGTTGCATGACATGACTCCATCTTCCCCTGAGATATGTCAGAAGTTCCAATCAGCGGCTTCTCACAGAGGTCAGGTGCAAGTCCAGCTCAGGTGCAAGTCCAGCTCAGGTGCAAGTCCAGGTCAGGTGTAAGTCCGGGTCAGGTGTAAGTCCAGGTCAGGTGTAAGTCCGGGTCAGCTGCAAGTCCGGGTCAGGTGTAAGTCCGAGTCAGGTGTAAGTCCAGGTCAGGTGTAAGTCCAGGTCAGGTGTAAGTCCAGGTTAGGTGTAAGTCCAGGTCAGGTGTAAGTCCAGGTCAGGTGTAAGTCCAGGTCAGGTGTAAGTCCGGGTCAGCTGCAAGTCCGGGTCAGGTGTAAGTCCGAGTCAGGTGTAAGTCCAGGTCAGGTGTAAGTCCAGGTTAGGTGTAAGTCCAGGTCAGGTGTAAGTCCAGGTCAGGTGTAAGTCCAGGTTAGGTGTAAGTCCAGGTCAGGTGTAAGTCCGGGTTAGGTGTAAGTCCAGGTCAGGTGTAAGTCCGGGTCAGGTGTAAGTCCGGGTCAGGTGTAAGTCCGAGTCAGGTGTAAGTCCAGGTCAGGTGTAAGTCCAGGTTAGGTGTAAGTCCAGGTCAGGTGTAAGTCCAGGTCAGGTGTAAGTCCAGGTTAGGTGTAAGTCCAGGTCAGGTGTAAGTCCGGGTTAGGTGTAAGTCCAGGTCAGGTGTAAGTCCGGGTCAGGTGTAAGTCCGGGTCAGGTGTAAGTCTGGGTCAGGTGCAAGTCCAGGTCAGGTGTAAGTCCAGGTCAGGTGCAAGTCCGGGTCAGGTGTAAGTCCGAGTCAGGTGTAAGTCCAGGTCAGGTGTAAGTCCGGGTCAGGTGTAAGTCCGGGTCAGGTGTAAGTCTGGGTCAGGTGCAAGTCCAGGTCAGGTGTAAGTCCAGGTCAGGTGCAAGTCCGGGTCAGGTGTAAGTCCGAGTCAGGTGTAAGTCCGAGTCAGGTGTAAGTCCGGGTCAGGTGTAAGTCCGGGTCAGGTGCAAGTCCAGGTCAGGTGTAAGTCCAGGTCAGGTGCAAGTCCGGGTCAGGTGTAAGTCCGAGTCAGGTGTAAGTCCAGGTCAGGTGTAAGTCCAGGTCAGGTGTAAGTCCAGGTTAGGTGTAAGTCCGGGTCAGGTGTAAGTCCGGGTCAGGTGTAAGTCCAGGTCAGGTGTAAGTCCAGGTTAGGTGTAAGTCCAGGTCAGGTGTAAGTCCGGGTCAGGTGTAAGTCCGGGTCAAGTGTAAGTCCAGGTCAGGTGTAAGTCTGGGTCAGGTGTAAGTCCAGCTCAGGTGCAAATCCAGGTCAGGTGTAAGTCCGGGTCAGGTGTAAGTCCAGGTCAGGTGTAAGTCCAGGTCAGGTGTAAGTCAGGGTCAGGTGTAAGTCCGGGTCAGGTGTAAGTCCAGGTCAGGTGTAAGTCCGGGTCAGGTGTAAGTCCTGTGGTCAGATCCCTGATGACTAAGGAGATGAACGAATGACAGATATCAGCGATAATCTGATCCTAAAGTGCGTCCGCATCACCTTCCACCATCTCTGACCCATCAAACATTCATCTTCCCATAAATCCTCCAACTGATACTCATTGCTGGTCATATAGAACATTGACCCATTATTTTTATTTTCCTGACCCCCTGTTTACTGAGGATGTCTGTTGGTGCTAGGACACGATTGGACAACTTTCTCCCAGTGATCTATTCAGGGGCAGATCCAGAGCCTAGTCTCGGGAGGGGCACTGCCAGAAAATAAACTTTTTGTGGGCAATTTATCAGGGAAATGGCTGGTGTTGGCGCTTCAATCACCCTGGCACCATGGTTGTTATGGTGTCAGGATGATTGAAGAGCATTATTTATATTATTACATTGAAATATAGAATGAAATAGTTCAACTCACTATAATGCAGAATCAGTGGGAACCCCGAGTGTGTCATTTACCACGTCACCTGCCACCAGATGTGGATTGTCACTTACCACGTTACCTGCCACACCTTGCGGATTGTCACTTACCACGTCACCTGCCACACCTTGCGGATTGTCACTTGCCATGTCACCTGCCACACCTTGCGGATTGTCACTTGCCACGTCACCTGCCACACCTTGCGGATTGTCACTTGTCTGCTAAGGTGGTGTTTTGCTTGTCTCTTGCTTTGTCCCACCCAGAGTCAGGCAGCAGAGAGATGATGTCATCTCTCTGCTCCCCCACCCGCCGGCTTGCTGATTGGCCAGTCACCCGCTCACACACCGACCGAACCGCTCAGTTGGCCGCCCGCTCTCTCAACTGCCACTGAGCCGACCACCCGTCCACACACCGAGCCACCTGGCAGCCTGACCCACCCGCAACTCATTTCTCGGGGGGGGGGCAATTGACCCGTTGCCCCCCTGGATCCGCCCCTGGTTCCATTTTCAAATGAAGCTTTAGTTCAGTTCAGACATGGGAGAAGAGGAGATTATGTGGATGTCCTCATCATTATTCTCCCATAACATGGAACATACATAGAAGATGAACTGACCTACGCTGAAGGTTAGACATCCTGGTAATCAGGAAGGTAGAGAGAAGGTCAGGAGCAGATTATACTCCTCTCATGGAGGTTCACGATGAGGGATTGATATCCTGATAGGGAGTGTTATCAAACTGGTAGAGGCAAGGCCATCAAAAGAGCACCTTCCACCTTCCAGAGGCTCTGAGAGTGTGAAACCCAAATGAAGGATGTAATCAGAAATGTAGAGAGAAGGTCCGGAGAAGAGTTTGTTCTATGTGATGGAGGGTCATGTTTTATAGGTAACGTCCCATTTGTGAATGTGCTGAGAGTCAGAAGAAAAGTGTCATCTACTCTACAGAGGGGCATGTTGAAGGGTGAGATATTCCGGACATGAGTGTAATAACAAAGGTAAAGAGAAGGGTAGGAGAAGAGTGTCTTCTATCTTATGAGAGTTATGTTGGTGGATATGATACACCTGTGGGAAGGTAAACAAGTGCAAATAAGGTCAGGAGAAGAGTACCTTCTACCTTACAGAGAGTCATGTTTGAGGATGTGTAACTCCAATAGAAGATGTAATCAGAAATGTAGAGAGAAGGTCAGGAGAAGAGTTTGTTCTATGTTATGGAGGATCATGTTTCAGCAGGCAATATCCTGGGGGTTAATGTACTCAGAGCAGTATAGAAAAGGTCAGAAGAAAAGTGTCATCTACTCTATGGAGGGTCATGTTGGAGGTGTGATATCCCAGAGGTGAGTGTAATAAAAAAAAGGTAGAGAGAAGGTCAGGAGACGAGCATCTTCTGGTTCAATCATTTTTATTCAATTATATCATAAAAACACAGAAACACGAGAAGGCACCTAGTCCGCCCACGCATGGGCTATGATTGGAAACATAAGGAAGAACAAATATACACAGCATGAAGAAAGGAGGGGAGACATCCTCCACAGACAATTACAGTAAACCTAAATGTACCATACATAGGAAGAAAAATCACCCGAGACATGAAAGTCACAAACCACATTGTGATCAGTCCTGGGCAGAAGAAAGAGACCAGAGAGGGCTCAGAAACCCGTCAAGAGAAGGGACAGAGGGTGGAGACGAGAAAATAAGACCAAGGCAAGGGAAGAGGGGAAGAGGGAGAGGGGAAGAGGGGAAGAGGGAGAGGGGAAGAGGAAGAGGGGAAGAGGGAGAGGGGAAGAGGGGAAGAGGAAGAGGGGAAGAGGGAGAGGGGAAGAGGGGAAGGGGGGAAGAGGGGAAGAGGGAGAGGGGAAGAGGGAGAGGGGAAGAGGGGAAGGGGGGAAGAGGGGAAGAGGGAGAGGGGAAGAGGGAGAGGGGAAGAGGGGAAGAGGGAGAGGGGAAGAGGGAGAGGGGAAGAGGGAGAGGGAGAGGGGAAGAGGGAGAGGGAGAGGGGAAGAGGGGAAGGGGGGAAGAGGGAGAGGGGAAGAGGGAGAGGGAAAGGGGGGAAGAGGGAGAGGGGAAGAGGGAGAGGGGAAGAGGGAGAGGGAGAGGGGAAGAGGGAGAGGGGAAGAGGGGAAGGGGGGAAGAGGGAGAGGGGAAGAGGGAGAGGGGAAGGGGGGAAGAGGGAGAGGGGAAGAGGGAGAGGGGAAGAGGGAGAGGGGAAGAGGGAGAGGGAGAGGGGAAGAGGGAGAGGGAGAGGGGAAGAGGGGAAGGGGGGAAGAGGGAGAGGGGAAGAGGGAGAGGGGAAGGGGGGAAGAGGGAGAGGGGAAGAGGGAGAGGGGAAGAGGGAGAGGGAGAGGGGAAGAGGGAGAGGGAGAGGGGAAGAGGGGAAGGGGGGAAGAGGGAGAGGGGAAGAGGGAGAGGGGAAGGGGGGAAGAGGGAGAGGGGAAGAGGGAGAGGGGAAGAGGGAGAGGGAGAGGGGAAGAGGGAGAGGGGAAGAGGGGAAGGGGGGAAGAGGGAGAGGGGAAGAGGGGAAGAGGGAGAGGGGAAGAGGGGAAGAGGGAGAGGGGAAGAGGGGAAGGGGGGAAGAGGGAAAGGGGAAGAGTCAGCCCCCCACACACCTGTATATATGTCAGTCCCCCCACACACCTGTATATATGTCAGCCCCCCACACACCTGTATATATGTCAGCCCCCCACACACCTGTATATATGTCATCAGCCCCCCTCACACCTGTATATATGTCAGTCCCCTCACACCTGTATATATGTCAGCCCCCCCCACACCTGTATATATGTCAGCCCCCCTCACACCTGTATATATGTCAGCCCCCCTCACACCTGTATATATGTCAGCCCCCCTCACACCTGTATATATGTCATCAGCCCCCCACACACCTGTATATATGTCAGCCCCCCTCACACCTGTATATATTTCAGCCCCCCACACACCTGTATATATGTCAGCCCCCCCCCACGCCTGTATAAATGTCAGCCCCCCACACACCTGTATATATGTCATCAGCCCCCCTCACACCTGTATATATGTCATCAGCCCCCCTCACACCTGTATATATGTCATCAGCCCCCTCACACCTGTATATATGTCAGCCCCCCTCACACCTGTATATATGTCAGTCCCCCCACACACCTGTATATATGTCAGCCCCCCCCACACCTGTATATATGTCAGCCCCCCTCACACCTGTATATATGTCAGCGCCCCCCAAAACACAACTGTATATATGTCAGCCCCCCTCACACCTGTATATATGTCAGCTCCCCACACACCTGTATATATGTCAGTCCCCCCACACACCTGTATATATGTCAGCCCCCCACACACCTGTATATATGTCAGCCCCCCACACACCTGTATATATGTCATCAGCCCCCCACACACCTGTATATATGTCAGTCCCCCCACACACCTGTATATATGTCATCAGCCCCCCACACACCTGTATATATGTCAGTCCCCCCACACACCTGTATATATGTCAGCCCCCCACACACCTGTATATATGTCATCAGCCCCCCACACACCCGTATATATGTCAGCCCCCCCACACACCTGTATATATGTCAGCCCCCCACACACCTGTATATATGTCAGCCCCCCTCACACCTGTATATATGTCAGCCCCCCACACACCTGTATATATGTCAGCCCCCCACACACATGTATATATGTCAGCCCCCCTCACACCTGTATATATGTCAGCCCCCCCACACACCTGTATATATGTCAGCCCCCCACACACCTGTATATATGTCAGCCCCCCACACACCTGTATATATGTCAGCCCCCCACACACCTGTATATATGTCATCAGCCCCCCACACACCTGTATATATGTCAGCCCCCCCACACACCTGTATATATGTCATCAGCCCCCCACACACCTGTATATATGTCAGCCCCCCACACACCTGTATATATGTCAGCCCCCCACACACCTGTATATATGTCATCAGCCCCCCACACACCTGTATATATGTCAGCCCCCCACACACCTGTATATATGTCAGCCCCCCTCACACCTGTATATATGTCAGCCCCCCACACACCTGTATATATGTCAGCCCCCCACACACCTGTATATATGTCAGCCCCCCTCACACCTGTATATATGTCAGCCCCCCCACACACCTGTATATATGTCAGCCCCCACACACCTGTATATATGTCAGCCCCCCTCACACCTGTATACATGTCAGCCCCCCCACACACCTGTATATATGTCAGCCCCCCACACACCTGTATATATGTCAGCCCCCCTCACACCTGTATATATGTCAGCCCCCCACACACCTGTATATATGTCAGCCCCCCACACACCTGTATATATGTCAGCCCCCACACACCTGTATATATGTCAGCCCCGCTCACACCTGTATATATGTCAGCCCCCCCACACCTGTATATATGTCAGCCCCCCACACACCTGTATATATGTCAGCCCCCCTCACACCTGTATATATGTCAGCCCCCCTCACACCTGTATATATGTCAGCCCCGCTCACACCTGTATATATGTCAGCCCCCCCCACACCTGTATATATGTCAGCCCCCCTCACACCTGTATATATGTCAGCGTCCCCCAAAACACAAGTGTATATATGTCAGCCCCCCTCACACCTGTATATATGTCAGTCTCCCTCACACCTGTATATATGTCAGCCCCCCCACACACCTGTATATATGTCAGCGCCCCCCACACACACCTGTATATATATGTCAGCCCCTCACATACACCTGTATATATGTCAGCCCCCCCCACACACACCTGTATATATATGTCAGCCCCCCACACACACACCTGTATATATATGTCAGCCCCCCCACACACACCTGTATATATATGTCAGCCCCCCCACACACACCTGTATATATATGTCAGCCCCCCCACACACACCTGTATATATGTCATCAGCCCCCCTCACACCTGTATATATGTCAGTCCCCTCACACCTGTATATATGTCAGCCCCCCCCACACCTGTATATATGTCAGCCCCCCTCACACCTGTATATATGTCAGCCCCCCTCACACCTGTATATATGTCATCAGCCCCCCACACACCTGTATATATGTCAGCCCCCCTCACACCTGTATATATTTCAGCCCCCCACACACCTGTATATATGTCAGCCCCCCCCCACGCCTGTATAAATGTCAGCCCCCCACACACCTGTATATATGTCATCAGCCCCCCTCACACCTGTATATATGTCATCAGCCCCCCTCACACCTGTATATATGTCATCAGCCCCCTCACACCTGTATATATGTCTGCCCCCTCACACCTGTATATATGTCAGCCCCCCTCACACCTGTATATATGTCAGTCCCCCCACACACCTGTATATATGTCAGCCCCCCCCACACCTGTATATATGTCAGCCCCCCTCACACCTGTATATATGTCAGCGCCCCCCAAAACACAACTGTATATATGTCAGCCCCCCTCACACCTGTATATATGTCAGCTCCCCACACACCTGTATATATGTCAGTCCCCCCACACACCTGTATATATGTCAGCCCCCCACACACCTGTATATATGTCAGCCCCCCTCACGCCTGTATATATGTAAGCCCCCCACACACCTGTATATATGTCAGCGCCCCCCACACACACCTGTATATATGTCAGCCCCTCACATACACAAACCTGTATATATGTCAGCCCCCCTCACACCTGTATATATGTCAGCCCCCCCACACACCTGTATATATGTCAGCCCCCACACACACACCTGTATATATATGTCAGCCCCCCCACACACACACCTGTATATATATTTCAGCCCCCCACACACACACCTGTATATATATGTCAGCCCCCCACACACACATGTATATATATGTCAGCCCCCCCCCACACACACCTGTATATATGTCAGCCCCCCACACACCTGTATATATGTCAGCCCCCCTCACACCTGTATATATGTCAGCCCCCCACACACCTGTATATATGTCAGCCCCCACACACACACCTGTATATATATGTCAGCCCCCCCACACACACACCTGTATATATATGTCAGCCCCCCCACACACACACCTGTATATATATGTCAGCCCCCCACACACACCTGTATATATATATGTCAGCCCCCCACACACACACCTGTATATATGTCAGCCCCCCTCACACCTGTATATATGTCATCAGCCCCCCTCACACCTGTATATATGTCATCAGTCCCCTCACACCTGTATATATGTCATCAGCCCCCCTCACACCAGTATATATGTCAGTCCCCCTCACACCTGTATATATGTCAGTCCCCCTCACACCTGTAAATATGTCAGTCCCCCTCACACCTGTATATATGTCAGCCCCCCCCACACCTGTATATATGTCAGTCCCCCTCACACCTGTATATATGTCAGTCCCCCCCCCCACACCTGTATATATGTCAGCCCCCCTCACACCTGTATATATGTCAGCCCCCACACACCTGTATATATGTCAGCCCCCACACACCTGTATATATGTCAGCCCCCCCACACACCTGTATATATGTCAGTCCCCCCCACACCTGTATATATGTCAGCCCCGCTCACACCTGTATATATGTCAGCCCCCCACACACCTGTATATATGTCAGCCCCCTCACACCTGTATATATGTCAGCCTCCCTCACACCTGTATATATGTCAGCCCCCCACACACCTGTATATATGTCAGCCCCCCACACACCTGTATATATGTCATCAGCCCCCCACACACCTGTATATATGTTAGCCCCCCACACACCTGTATATATTTCAGCCCCCCACTGACCTGTATATATGTCAGCCCCCCACACACCTGTATATATGTCATCAGCCCCCCACACACCTGTATATATGTTAGCCCCCTCACACCTGTATATATTTCAGCCCCCCACACACCTGTATATATGTCAGCCCCCCACACACCTGTATATATGTCATCAGCCCCCCTCACACCTGTATATATGTCATCAGCCCCCCTCACACCTGTATATATGTCATCAGCCCCCCTCACACCTGTATATATGTCATCAGCCCCCTCACACCTGTATATATGTCAGCCCCCTCACACCTGTATATATGTCATCAGCCCCCCTCACACCTGTATATATGTCATCAGCCCCCCTCACACCTGTATATATGTCAGCCCCCCTCACACTGTATATATGTCATCAGCCCCCCTCACACCTGTATATATGTCAGTCCCCCTCACACCTGTATATATGTCAGCCCCCCTCCCACCTGTATATATGTCATCAGTCCCCCTCACACCTGTATATATGTCATCAGCCCCCCTCACACCTGTATATATGTCATCAGTCCCCCTCACACCTGTATATATGTCAGCCCCCCTCCCACCTGTATATATGTCATCAGTCCCCCTCACACCTGTATATATGTCATCAGCCCCCCTCACACCTGTATATATGTCATCAGCCCCCCTCACACCTGTATATATGTCATCAGCCCCCCTCACACCTGTATATATGTCATCAGCCCCCCTCACACCTGTATATATGTCATCAGCCCCCCTCACATACACAAACTTGTAAACACACAAGGCTCTGGCCCCTCCCTGTACACAAACAGCCCCCTCTCTTTCCCTCACAGCCCCTACGTGTAAAGAATTTCTTCCTACCTGGTCTCGGCCCATTTTCACAAAGCTAATATGTTGCTGACACAGAAAAGCGCAGTACACGAGGGGTGCACATGCACATAGTAGCCAGAGGTGGCAGTAAAGAGCTTGATGTCTGATCTCAATGACACAGAGAGCACAGAGATCATTTCTGTAATGCACAACACGGCTCCTCTTCACCCGTCCTGCCTTCTTCTGGCCCGGGCGGGCCCCTGGGGCCCCTTACAGTTGTAATGGCTGTACCTCCCCTGATGGCGGCCCGGATGCACTTATAGTGAGGGTAATTAGAACGTGTAGAAAAAGTCAGAAGAAAAGTGTTGTTCACATTATATGATGAGTGTAATCAAAAAGGTAGAGAGAAGGTCAGGAGAAGAGTATCTTCTACAATACGGGTATTATGCTGGAGGATATGATACACCTGTAGTGAGAGTAATTGGAATAGTGTAGAGAAGGTCAGGAAAGGAGTATCTTCTATCTTCTGGAGGGTCATGTTGGAGGTATGATATCCTGATGGTGAGAAAAGGTCAGGAGAAGAGTATCTTCTACAATACGGGTATTATGCTGGAGGATATGATACACCTGTGGTGAGAGTAATTGGAATAGTGTAGAGAAGGTCAGGAAAGGAGTATCTTCTATCTTCTGGAGGGTCATGTTGGAGGTATGATATCCTGATGGTAAGAGAAGGTCAGGAGAAGAGTATCTTATACAATACGGGTATTATACTAGAGGATATGATACACCTGTAGTGAGAGTAATTGGAATAGTGTAGAGAAGGTCAGGGAAGGAGTATCTTCTATCTTCTGGAGGGTCATGTTGGAGGTATGATATCCTGATGGTAAGAGAAGGTCAGGAGAAGAGTGTCTTCTACCATATGGGTGCTATGTTGGAGGGTATAATACATTTGTCATGAGGGTAATTGGAACATTGTAGAGAAGGCCAGGAGAGGAGTATTTTCTGTTGGAGGAATCTCTCTACAGTCCTTACAGTTGGTCTCGTATTTTGAAGTCTGTTGGCCGGTTCCTCCTCATTCTCCTTTTCATCACTCAGGAGGCATTCTTGATTCATCCACAAGACGGAAGTCTGGAATGTTCCTGGTTTTATGACGAGCATTTATAAGAACATTATTCACTCCACAAACCGACCTTCTGCGTAGACCTAACACTTCATTGATTGCTACGACCCCGGTGTGTACATCCCGTCACATCACTCGTATAACGCCGTAATTGGATGGGAATCGCTCAGCGGATTATCAGGCCCTCGCCGGTTTCCACCTTGACACATTTCATTTGTGTTTCTTACATTGTTGTGGTTTTTATATCGGTAATAATCTGATGCATTTTACTGTCCCGGCAAAGCCGTTTCTCCCGGTAATGAGCGCACTGAGATGTTGATGGTCCCCATGATGTCTTATCTCATCCTTCTCCAGAAGACACAAAGATCTGCTACAAAAGACAATGGATTGGAAATGTCAGAACTTCTCCTAATGACCCAAATCCAACAACAAGGAGATCTTTATTTATAACATTGTGTGTTCCCAAATCTCCGGAGATTTCCCGAGATCTCATCCCTGACTGATCACAATACGCAATTTAAAGGAACATTCCTCTCAAACGTGAACATTTTACTTCTAAGCCGATTCTTGGAGGACAGTTTCTCTACATTCCTATTCTATATTCCAATCTAAACTCTATGGGGCCAAAACTCGCGGCCTTCTTATCATAGAGATCATCTTCTTTTATATGGATCTAAATTCAGAACTCATAAAGTGAGTAAAAATCTGTAAAACTGCCCTGAGCTCAGATATCATTGTAATCCCTACGACTAGTCCCTACGGCTGACGGTATTCTCATCTGTGGGGTGTCACTAATGCTGCCTGTGAGATGAAAAGAATCCCCCCTCCCCCTCTCTCAGCCCTCTGAAGCCTCATCTGAACACCCCAAGAGGGGAGGAGTCAGGCAACGCAAAGCTTCACTCTGATTTCGGAGTACGCCAATTTGGGAAGAAGAATTCAGATCTATTAGGACAAAGTGACGGGTCCTTTTCATAGACCCTCCCACCTTCTGATACTGACAGAGGCTCTGATCTCTGATTGGTGGAAAGTTGTCTTCAATCACTACAAAGAGAGCCCAGAGCTGAGGCATGAAGGTCAGAGGGAAGGAATGAAGTCCCCCGAGGAGCTCCGAGGTCTGAGAAGGAAACTCATTGAATATCAAAGGATGATGAGATATTCCTCCCCCCGGGTGTTGTGAAGGATTGGGGGGAGGGGTGGGGGGAGGGAACATGGGGCAGATTGTTCATTCTAAGGTCATTGCAAATAATGAGGGCCATCTTTACACGGGGCAAAAGGGGCAGCTGCCCTGGGCCCAGTCATTGTTGTGGGGCTGCCCCTTGAGCCTGCAAATAGTTGATAAGTGGATTCAGGAGGGCCCAATAAAATATTTGCCCGGGGTCCAATCAATATTAAAGGAGAACTCTGCATCTAGAGGAAATGAGATTTTACCTCCTTCTATGGAAAGGATTCCTTACAGTACAAGCTGTGAAAATGTGGGGAAGACTTCCTCGGGTGATAGTTCTGCTCTAATTTGTAAAGTGTAAAAAAAAAGGCCGAATGTTTTCTAAACACACAGGAAGGAATGTTTTCTTATCGGAGTAAATCGCTCGATGTGATATAAGGATTATTTGCTGCCCTCGGATTGGATGTTTATTTCGGCAGATTTTTCGTTTATTCGTATTTTTCTTCATCCTGACTGACGATGTAATTCTGTAAAATGACGTTACATGACAATCGTTTTGTGACTTCGTCCGACCTCGGGAAGGGCCGCATGTCACCGCCTACACAATTGCTGTAGATGGCAGGAGGAGGAGCTAAATACCTATGAACCGCGCCAGAGGAGGAGTAATCCTTCCAATCAGTGACGGTGGCGCTCGCTCTGATTATATATATTGTATGGCCACACCCCTAAAATATGGATCCCCACCCCCCCATGGCACAAGAGAGAAACAAATAGATTTTATATAAATAGTAAACAATCGATCCGATTATATTGTCATACAATTTGATATGTAACCATTCAAGTGCAAAACAAAGAAAACGTTATCGACCTGCCGACCGGCCAACAGCAGATCTACGGAAACACGGCGGCCGCTCTGTGCAGAATCACATCTATATATATATATATATATATATATCACAGCGGGTGCCGACCAATGGAGGAGCAGTAAACAAGGCAGAGCTCCATCCTGACAGCGGGGGATGGGATGGATTTTGTTTCCCTGCAAAGCACATCCCTTAGTAAAAGCAGCACAGACAGTACACAAACACCGGCTAGGCACACAGTACACATAAACACCGGCTAGGCACACAGTACACATAAACACTGGCTAGGCACACAGTACACATAAACACCGGCTAGGCACACAGTACACATAAACACGGGCTAGGCACACAGTACATACAAACACCGACTAGGCACACTGTACACATAAACACTGGCTAGGCACACTGTACACATAAACACTGGCTAGGCACACAGTACACATAAACACTGGCTAGGCACACGGTACACATAAACACTGGCTAGGCACACAGTACACACAAACACCGGCTAGGCACACAGTACACACAAACACCGGCTAGGCACACAGTACACACAAACACCGGCTAGGTACACAGTACACATAAACACCGACTAGGTACACAGTACACATAAACACAGACTAGGTACACAGTACACACAAACACCGGCTAGGCACACAGTACACACAAACACCGGCTAGGCACACAGTACACATAAACACCGGCTAGGCACACAGTACACATAAACATCGGCTAGGCACACAGTACACATAAACACAGACTAGGTACACAGTACACACAAACACCGGCTAGGCACACAGTACACATAAACATCGGCTAGGCACACAGTACACATAAACACCGGCTACGCACACAGTACACATAAACACCGACTAGGTACACAGTACACATAAACACCGACTAGGTACACAGTACACACAAACCGGCTAGGCACACAGTACACACAAACACCGGCTAGGTACACAGTACACATAAACACCGACTAGGTACACAGTACACACAAACACCGACTAGGCACACAGTACACACAAACACCAGCTAGGTACACAGTACACACAAACACCGACTAGGTACACAGTACACACAAACTCCAGTTAGGCACACAGTACACACAAATACCGGCTAGGCACACAGTACACACAAACACCGGCTAGGCACACAGTACACACAAACACCGGCTAGACACACAGTACACACAAACACCGGCTAGGCACACAGTACACACAAACACCGGCTAGGCACACAGTACACACAAACACCGGCTAGGTACACAGTACACACAAACACCGGCTAGGCACACAGTACATACAAACACCAACTAGGTACACAGTACACACAAATACTGGCTAGGTACACAGTACACATAAACACCGACTAGGCACACAGTACACACAAACACCGGCTAGGTACACAATACACATAAACACGACTAGGTACACAGTACACATAAACACCGGCTAGGTACACAGTACACACAAACACCGGTTAGGCACACAGTACACACAAACACCGGCTAGGCACACAGTACACACAAACACTGGCTAGACACACAGTACACACAAACACCAGCTAGGCACACAGTACACAGGCTAGGCACACAGTACACACAAACACAGGCTAGGCACACAGTACACACAAACACCGGCTAGGCACACATTAACCCTTTGATCAACCCTGATGTTAACCCCTTCCCAGCCAAAGTGTCATTAGTACAGTGACAGTGCATATTTTTAGAACTGATCACTGTTTGGTATCACTGGTCCCCACAAAGTGCCAATTGTAGCCTCAGTTTCCTGTTCTTAGCTGACAGGAGTGGCATCCGGTGTGGTCTTCTGCTGCTGTAGCCCATCTGCTTCAAGGTTGGATGTGTTGTGTGTTCAGAGATGGTATTCTGCATACCTTTAGTGTAATGAGAGGTTATTGGAGTTACTGTTGTCTTTCTATCATCAGGAACCAGTCTGCCCATTCTCCTCTGACCTCAACAAGGCATTTTCCTCCACACAACTGCCGCTCACTGGATATTTTCTCTTTTTCCCACCATTCTCTGTAATCCTGAGAGATGGTTGTGTGTGTGAAAATCCCAGAAATACTCCGACCAGTCCGTCTGCCACCAACAACCATGCCACGTTCAAAGTCACCCACATTCCCTTTCTTCCCCCATTCTGATGCATCAAGTCATCTTCACAAGTCTAGAGTCCTAAATGCATTGAGTTGCTGCCGTGTGATTGGCTGATTAGCAATTTGTATTGACAAGCCATTGAACAGGTGTACCCAATAAAGTGTCCGGTGAGTGTATTTTTGGGGATATGGTGGTGATTGGACCAGGAGTAAATATCGAGGGATTTGGATCTGGTTCCTCCTTCTACAAGACACTGAAGATCAATCAACTCTTATAAACTTTTCATTTATGGATTTATAAAAATAAGAGATACATAAAATGTTCATTTGAGGACCTGCCGAGACAAAACCTCCAGGTGCCCTCTTAGGGTTAGTGGTGGCTACCATTGGGGGGTAATGTCTCCCCGCCGTCCTCCTGATAATCCTCTCCCATGGTGACCTTCTCTGATGCAGATCTCAGATTTTCTGAATTTTCTTACCCTGTTGATTATTATTTCTCCCTCCATATTTCATCTCCTCCACCTTTGTTCCCATCATGGCTGCCTGGAGATTTGAGGAGCTTCCAGCCTCTCATAGTGTGGAGGCCCATCGTACCCCAGCCTCTCATAGTATGGAGGCCCATCGTACCACAGCCTCTCGTAGTGTGGAGGCCCATCGTTCTCCAGCCTCTCGTAGTGTGGAGGCCCATCATGCTCCAGCCTCTCGTAGTGTGGAGGCCCATCATGCCCCAGCCTCTCGTAGTATGGAGGCCCATCAAGCTCCAGCCTCTCGTAGTGTGGAGGCCCATCATACCCCAGCCTCTCATAGTATGGAGGCCCATCGTAACCCAGCCTCTCATAGTATGGAGGCCCATCGTACCCCAGCCTCTCGTAGTATGGAGGTCCATCGTATCCCAGCCTCTCATAGTATGGAGGACCATCGTCCTCCAGCCTCTCATAGTATGGAGGCCTATCGTACCCCAGCCTCTCGTAGTATGGAGGCTCATCGTGCCCCAGCCTCTCGTAGTGTGGAGGCCTATCATACCCCAGCCTCTCGCAGTATGGAGGCCATCATGCCCCAGGCTCTCATAGTATGGAGGCCCATCGTGCTCCAGCCTCTTGTAGTATGGAGGCCCATCGTACCTGTCGCGGAACGTCCCACACTCCGCTTGAGTGCTTCCGTCATATACCACTTCCTCCCAGTCTGTATACAGATATCAGATATTCCAACCTCTCTGAGCACAAAACAAGGTGACACTTGCTTGTTGCTACCATGAACTGACTTTATTCAGAACCAGAATACAGTCTTATATACAGGAGAAGATGAGGTTCCCCCCTCCTGCTCATATTACTCTAACAATACAAATGTAACCTAATTAACCTAATTAACATGAGCTAATTAACTAATCCTTTATACAGCCTAGGTGATTGAGACATGACCTTTCGCCCAGACTGAGTTAATCATCACAGGACATTTTCTCACAATAGCAGCAGCTCCAATAGGAGTCGTCCCGTCTCCTACATTGTATAGAGGACAATGTGATCAGCTCATTCAATTAACATAAACACAGGTAGTTGGAGTTGATGACACCAACATCTCCTCACAGGATGTGTCCCAGCAGAATGAATCAGTCTTATCAGCAGGGGGCTGCTGGAGGAATCCCCCCTCCCTCTTCAGGGACACAAATCCACAGCAGAGAGTCCCCAACAGAATCAAACAACAAACAATATATACATATATACACGACTGAGTCCGATTAGTACAGTTGAGACTGGATTTCTCATTCACCTCACAAAGAGTATTGTTCCATTGAAAATCCAGGGCCCATAATCAAAAGGCAAGAGGCTCACACCCAGTCCTCTCCAACAGCCTCTGTCCTTGCTAGGTTTGTCACAGTACCCCAGCCTCTTGTAGTATGGAGGCCCATTGTACCCCAGCCTCTCATAGTATGGAGGCCTATCGTGCTCCAGCCTCTCATAGTATGGAGGCCCATCGTGCTCCAGCCTCTCGTAGTATGGAGGCCCATCATGCTCCAGCCTCTCGTAGTATGGAGGCCCATCGTACCCCAGCCTCTCGTAGTATGGAGGCCCATTGTGCCCCAGCCTCTCGTAGAATGGAGGCCCATCGTGCCCCAGCCTCTCGTAGTATGGAGGCCCATCATTCCCCAGCCTCTCCTAGAATGGAGGCCCATTGTTCCCCAGCCTCTCATAGTATGGAGGCCCATCATGCTCCAGCCTCTCGTAATATGGAGGCCCATCGTGCCCCAGCCTCTTGTAATATGGAGGCCCATTGTTCCCCAGCCTCTGGTAATATGGAGGCCCATCGTGCCCCAGCCCTGGTAATATGGAGGCCCATTGTGCCCCAGCCTCTCGTAGAATGGAGGCCCATCATGCTCCAGCCTCTGGTAATATGGAGGCCCATCGTGCCCCAGCCTCTCGTAGAATGGAGGCCCATCATGCTTCAGCCTCTGGTAATATGGAGGCCCATCGTGCCCCAGCCTCTCGTAGTATGGAGGCCCATCATGCTCCAGCCTCTCATAGAATGGAGGAGAGTGCAGACAACACACATACATTTTTATCTTCACCTTTGGAAAGCAGAGAAGAAAAAACTCTGAAATAAAATGGCCGGTTATCGGCGGTGATTTTTTTTTGTTCGGTGTCATAAAGAAGGAAATAACATCACGAAGGGTTTTCGGGGAAGGAGAATTTCTGTAGACGGCAAATAACAAAACGCTACAAATGTTGTGTGAAAGAATTTATAAAGCCGAGTGGTGGAAAGTTTGTTCGGGGGAGGTTGCCATGGTAACACGCTCGGTTACAGTTTCAAGGTTGTGGAAGCGATCGCTGATATTCCCGATGTTTTTCTGCAGGTCCTCGGTGTCATTTCGTTGGCGCTTGTAAAAATATTGACATTGCTTTCCAATTTGAAGCTTTGCGAATAGTCACCGATCAGATGACCTAATTAATCAGCGTGGAACCGCTAATAACGCCAACAAACGCCAATCACAGTCTTGGCTGCCCAGAACGCCGAGTTCCTCGCTGGAATCTCCGGGGTCCCTTTAGGGTTTTGTGCTGAAAGTCAGAGAGATGCAGATTTCTAAGTGAAGTGAGGAGGGTGTGGGGGGAACTCGGGGTGCGGGGGGAATTTGAGGAGGGGGGTGCGGGGGGAATTCGGTGTGCGGGGGGAACTCGGGGTGCGGGGGGAACTCGGGGAGAGGGGTGTGGGTGGAACTCGGGGTGCGGGGGGAACTCGGGGAGAGGGGTGCGGGTGGAACTCGGGGTGCGGGGGGAACTCGGGGAGAGGGGTGCGGGTGGAACTCGGGGTGCGGGGGGAACTCGGGGAGAGGGGTGCGGGTGGAACTCGGGGTGTGGGGGGAACTCGGGGTGCGGGGGGAACTCGGGGGTGCAGGGGGAATTTGAGGAGGGGGGTGTGGGGGGAACTCGGGGTGCTGGGGAACCTCGGGGGGTGCAGGGGGAACTCGGGGTGCTGGGGAACTCGGGCAGGTGTGGGGGGAACTCGGGGTGCTGGGGAACCTCGGGGGGGGGTGCAGGGGGAACTCAGGGTGCTGGGGAACTCGGGCAGGTGCTGGGGGAACTCGGGGGGGTGCAGGGGGAACTCGGGGTGCTGGGGAACTCGGGCAGGTGCTGGGGGAACTTGGGGTGCTGGGGAACTCGGGCAGGTGCGGGGGGAACTCGGGGTGCTGGGGAACCTCGGGGGGGGGTGCAGGGGGAACTTGGGGTGCTGGGGGAACCTCGGGAGGGTGCAGGGGGAACTCGGGGTGCTGGGGGAACCTCGGGAGGGTGCAGGGGGAACTCAGGGAGGGGGTGCGGGGGGAACTCTGGGTGCTGGGGAACTTGGGTGGGTGTGGGGGAAACTCTGGGTGCGGGGGGAACTCGGGTGGGTGCGGGGGGAACTCAGGGAGGGGGTGCGTGGGGAACTCGGGGGGCATGCAGGGGGAACTCGGGTGGGTGCGGGGGGAACTCTGGGTGCTGGGGAACTTGGGTGGGTGCGGGGGGGAACTCTGGGTGCTGGGGAACTTGGGTGGGTGCGGGGGGAACTCTGGGTGCTGGGGAACTTGGGTGGGTGCGGGGGGAACTCTGGGTGCGGGGGGAACTCGGGTGGGTGCGGGGGGAACTCTGGGTGCTGGGGAACTTGGGTGGGTGCGGGGGGAACTCTGGGTGCGGGGGGAACTCGGGTGGGTGCGGGGGGAACTCTGGGTGCGGGGGGAACTCGGGTGGGTGCGGGGGGAACTCAGGGAGGGGGTGCGGGGGGAACTCGGGGGGGCATGCAGGGGGAACTCGGGTGGGTGCGGGGGGAACTCGGGGGCCACATACCAGCAACATGCAGAAAATTGGGGGGAAACCACTGAACTCACCTCTGTACCCATCAATGACCATCAATGAGATTTCAGAACCTGTGCATGGACCCCCATCAAATCCAAGTCTTATAAATGGAGGATACAAAAATACTTTGAAGGTTCCCTATGTAATCTCCATGTATGATCGATGATCGTTCCATAGACGGAGCGCTACAGGAAAGGCCCCCACAAATCATTCCTAATAAATGGACGCCAATGTGGGCTCAGAGGGGTCTGAACGGTGAGATCTCATTTGCAGTAGCTTCAATTTTAACACACATTAAAGTGCCTACAGCTTCAGCATGCGCTTCTGATGCTTTAATGAAGTTTGATAAATGCCCCGTACAATAGATCCCCCACTCAGTAGTTATCCTCAGTGTGACGGGGGGCCGTGGAACCCAGAATCCCTTGTAGGGGGTTGGGAATTCCTTGTTTCAGCTCCCCGGCACCTCCTATGTCTAAGTCACCCTGTGTCCATTAGGGGTGTCCATTAGGGGTGTCCATTAGGGGTGTCCATTAGGGGTGTTCATTAGGGGTGTTCATTAGGGGTGTTCATTAGGGGCGCAGGAGGACCGAGAAAATGATGGACAATGAGAAGGTAATTAAATATAACAGTAATATTTATCATCTCCCAGGATATATGTGACAGACGTAGCCGGGACAGAGGCTGTTGGAGAGGACTGGGTGTGAGCCTCTTGTCTTTTGATTATGGGCCCTGGATTTTCAAGGGAACAATACTCTTTGTGAGGTGAATGAGAAATCCAGTCTGATCTGTACTAATGGCACTCAATCTTGTATATATGCAGAGGCAACTCTCTAATTAGGCATATTAGGCGGCTGCCTAAGGGCCTCGCACAGACAGGGGCCTCACGCTCGTGGTTGTCTAATTTACCTAGTTAAAGAGCCGCCTCTGAAGCTGGCAGCAAGGATCTCCCCGCCATCAGAAAAGTGCCGAATCCCGGCTGGTCTACAATACATCGGAGAGATCACTGGACTGCATGTAAGACCAGCTCAGGGGGCTGACAGCTCCGGATCACATAAGGCAGCGACCTTAGGGGGCGGTACTGAAGCCGACGGTCCCTCAAGTGCTTATGCCGGCCCCGCCCTACTCAGCACAACAGACATCAGACCGGTAACATGCAGCGCCGGTGTTCTGCTGAGAAAGTTCTCCTCAGCGGATAAGGACCCCCTGTACTGCGCAGGCGCAGCGCTCGCGCAATACGGCGGAAATAGCCGAAGCTGAATAGTTGTAAATCAGCTGTACACGGCGCCTGTAGTCGGACCCCTCGCTGCACTCGGCACTTTTTTATTCTCCCTCCAGGTTGGATGGAGGGGCTTCAGCCTGGACTCAGTGCGCAGGCGCAGCGTACAGCTGATTGAAGGTTTGCAGCTTTGTCTATTTTCAGCGGCTCCTAGTCGTTCGTACTGCACAAGCGCTGCGCCTGCGCAGTACAGGGGGATCCTTATCCACCGGGGGAACTTTCTCGGCAGAACACCGGGACTGAGAGCTTCAGCTGCTGCCTCCATAAAACTTCCACCAGCTTCCGCGACCCCCCTCCTCCTCCTCCTTGTCCTCCTCCTCCTCGTCCTCGTCCTCCTCCTCCTCCTCGTCCTCGTCCTCCTCCTCCTCATCCTCCTCGTCCTCCTCGTCCTCCTCCTCCTCCTCGTCTTCCTCCTCCTCCTCCTCGTCTTCCTCCTCCTCCTTCTCCTCCTTCTCCTCCTCCTCCTCGTCTTCCTCCTCCTCCTCCTCCTCATCCTCCTCCTCCTCCTCCTCCTCTTCCTCCTCCTCCTCCTCCTCCTCGTCCTTGTCCTCCTCCTCCTCATCCTCCTCCTCCTCCTCTTCCTCCTCCTCTTCCTCCTCCTCCTCCTCGTCCTTGTCCTCCACCTCCTCGTCCTCCTCCTCCTCCTCCTCCTCTTCCTCCTCCTCCTCGTCCTTGTCCTCCTCCTCGTCCTCCTCCTTCTCCTCCTCCTCGTCCTTGTCCTCCTCCTCCTCCTCCTTCTCCTCCTCCTCGTCCTTGTCCTCCTCCTCCTCGTCCTCATCCTCCTCCTCCTCCTCCTCGTCCTCCTCGTCCTCCTTGTCCTCCTCCTCCTCCTTCTCCTCCATCTCGTCCTCCTCCTCCTCCTCCTCGTCTTCCTCCTCCTCCTCGTCCTCCTCATCCTCCTCGTCATCCTCCTCCTCCTCCCACATGAAAGGCAGATGACAGACGACGTTCTTTCATTTCAGCACATCGATCACTTGCTGCTTCTCTCCAATAGAATCTCCTCCCACGTGGGCGGTACCAGAACCTCCTCCATTCCAGCATACTCATTGGTGCAGTGGAGGTAAGTGAGAGCAGGGGGGAGGGGCTGAGTGAAACCAGGGGGAGGGGCCAGCAGGCACAGTAGCAAGAATGGCATGGATCCTCAGGGAGGGGCTGTATCATGTGTGACTGTACCCATTACACAGCCTGCTGCATGTACATAATAGGGACCATCTAGAGATAGAGGAGGGACAGATGGGGCAGAGAGTACAGGGGGGCAGACAGAGCAAAGGTGATGGACAAAACATCAATGAGGCCCCTTTTATATGGGACAGACCCCACTTATCTCAGCAGGGCTACTGACCGCCCACCGAGCACAGCCAGAGGTTAACAGGTTCACGTTTTGCTGCGCTTATACCAAGGAGACACAGACACAGCCCACAGACACAGACACAGCCCACAGACACAGAGACAGCCCACAGACACAGAGACAGCCCACAGACACAGCCCACAGACACAGCCCACAGACACAGACACAGGCACAGATACAGCCCACAGACACAGACACAGCCCACAGACACAGAGACAGCCCACAGACACAGACACAGCCCACAGACATGGACACAAACACGGACACAGACACAGCCCACAGACACAGGCACAGACACAGGCACAGACACAGCCCACAGACACAGCCCACAGACACAGGCACAGCCCACAGACACAGACACAGCCCACAGACACAGGCACAGACACAGCCCACAGACACAGACACAGCCCACAGACACAGAGACAGCCCACAGACACAGACACAGCCCACAGACATGGACACAAACACGGACACAGACACAGCCCACAGACACAGACACAGACACAGGCACAGACACAGCCCACAGACACAGACACAGCCCACAGACACAGAGACAGCCCACAGACACAGACACAGCCCACAGACATGGACACAAACACGGACACAGACACAGCCCACAGACACAGCCCACAGACACAGGCACAGCCCACAGACACAGACACAAACACGGACACAGACACAGCCCACAGACACAGACACAGCCCACAAGCACAGGCTCAGACACAGCCCACAGACACAGCCCACAGGCACAGGCACAGACACAGCCCACGGGCACAGACACAGACACAGCCCACAGACACAGGCATAGGCACAGACACAGACACAGCACACAGACACAGCCCACAGACACAGCCCACAGACACAGACACAGACACAGCCCACAGACACAGACACAGCCCACAGGCACAGACACAGACACAGCCCACAGACACAGCCCACAGACACAGAAACAGCCCACAGACACAGCCCACAGACACAGCCCACAGACACAGACACAGCCCACGGGCACAGACTCAGACACAGCCCACAGACACAGCCCACAGACACAGCCCACGGGCACAGACACAGACACAGCCCACAGACACAGACACAGGCACAGACACAGCCCACGGGCACAGACACAGACACAGCCCACAGACACAGGCACAAGCACAGACACAGACACAGCCCACAGACACAGCCCACAGGCACAGACACAGGCACAGACACAGCCCACAGACACAGCCCACAGACACAGACACAGCCCACAGACACAGACACAGCCCACAGACACAGCCCACAGGCACAGCCCACAGACACAGACACCCCACTTATCTCAGCAGGGCTACTGACCGCCCACCGAGCACAGCCAGAGGTTAACAGGTTCACGTTTTGCTGCGCTTATACCAAGGAGACACAGACACAGCCCACAGACACAGACACAGCCCACAGACACAGACACAGCCCACAGACACAGACACAGCCCACAGACATGGACACAAACACGGACACAGACACAGCCCACAGACACAGGCACAGACACAGGCACAGGCACAGCCCACAGACACAGCCCACAGACACAGGCACAGCCCACTGACACAGACACAAACACGGACACAGACACAGCCCACAGACACAGACACAGCCCACAAGCACAGGCTCAGACACAGCCCACAGACACAGCCCACAGACACAGCCCACAGACACAGGCACAGGCACAGACACAGCCCACGGGCACAGACACAGACACAGCCCACAGACACAGGCACAGGCACAGACACAGACACAGCACACAGACACAGCCCACAGACACAGACACAGCCCACAGACACAGCCCACAGACACAGCCCACAGACACAGACACAGCCCACGGGCACAGACTCAGACACAGCCCACAGACACAGCCCACAGACACAGACACAGCCCACGGGCACAGACACAGACACAGCCCACAGACACAGACACAGGCACAGACACAGCCCACGGGCACAGACACAGACACAGCCCACAGACACAGGCACAGGCACAGACACAGACACAGCCCACAGACACAGCCCACAGGCACAGACACAGGCACAGACACAGACACAGCCCACAGACACAGACACAGAAACAGCCCACAGACACAGACACAGCCCACAGACACAGGCACAGACTCAGACACAGCCCACAGACACAGCCCACAGGCACAGCCCACAGACACAGACACAGCCCACAGACACAGACACAGACACAGCCCACAGACACAGACACAGCCCACAGACACAGGCACAGACTCCGACACAGCCCACAGACACAGCCCACAGACACAGCCCACAGGCACAGACACAGACACAGCCCACAGACACAGACACAACCCACAGACACAGCCCGCAGACACAGGCACAGACACAGACACAGCCCACAGACACAGGCATAGACTCAGACACAGCCCACAGACACAGACACAGCCCACGGGCACAGACTCAGACACAGCCCACAGACACAGCCCACGGACACAGACACAGACACAGCCCACAGACACAGACACAGGCACAGACACAGCCCACGGGCACAGACACAGACACAGCCCACAGACACAGGCACAGGCACAGACACAGACACAGCCCACAGACACAGCCCACAGACACAGGCACAGACACAGACACAGCCCACAGACACAGACACAGCCCACAGACACAGACACAGCCCACAGACACAGCCCACAGACACAGGCACAGACTCAGACACAGCCCACAGACACAGCCCACAGGCACAGCCCACAGACACAGACACAGCCCACAGACACAGCCCACACACACAGCCCACAGACACAGGCACAGACTCCGACACAGCCCACAGACACAGCCCACAGACACAGCCCACAGGCACAGACACAGACACAGCCCACAGACACAGACACAGCCCACAGACACAGGCACAGACACAGACACAGCCCACAGACACAGGCACAGACTCAGACACAGCCCACAGACACAGACACAGCCCACAGACACAGCCCACAGGCACAGACACAGACACAGCCCACAGACACAGGCACAGACACAGACACAGCCCACAGACACAGCCCACAGGCACAGGCACAGACACAGCCCACAGACACAGACACAGCCCACAGACACAGCCCACAGGCACAGACACAGGCACAGGCACAGACACAGCCCACAGACACAGCCCACAGACACAGACACAGCCCACAGACACAGCCCACAGGCACAGACACAGGCACAGACACAGCCCACAGACACAGCCCACAGACACAGCCCACAGACACAGACACGGCCCACAGACACAGGCACAGACACAGCCCACAGACACAGCCCATGGGCACAGACACAGCCCACAGACACAGGCACAGACACAGACACAGCCCACAGACACAGACACAGCCCACAGGCACAGACACAGGCACAGACACAGCCCACAGGCACAGACACAGCCCACAGACACAGCCCACAGACACAGACACAGCCCACAGACACAGCCCACAGACACAGGCACAGACACAGCCAACAGACACAGCCCACAGGCGCAGACACAGCCCACAGACACAGGCACAGACACAGACACAGCCCTCAGACACAGCCCACAGGCACAGACACAGGCACAGACACAGACACAGCCCACAGACACAGCCCACAGACACAGGCACAGACACAGCCCACAGACACAGCCCACAGGCACAGACACAGACACAGCCCACAGGCACAGGCACAGACACAGCCCACAGACACGGCCCACAGACACAGACACAGGCACAGACACAGCCCACAGACACAGACACAGCCCACAGACACAGCCCACAGACACAGACACAGCCCACAGGCACATACACAGACACAGCCCACAGACACAGCCCACAGGCACAGACACAGGCACAGGCACAGACACAGCCCACAGGCACAGACACAGACACAGCCCACAGACACAGACACAGCCCACAGACACAGACACAACCCACAGACACAGACACAGGCACAGACACAGCCCACAGACACAGCCCACAGGCACAGCCCACAGACACCCCACTTATCTCAGCAGGGCTACTGACCGCCCACCGAGCACAGCCAGAGGTTAACAGGTTCACGTTTTGCTGCGCTTATACCAAGGAGACACAGACACAGCCCACAGACACAGACACAGCCCACAGACACAGACACAGCCCACAGACACAGACACAGCCCACAGACATGGACACAAACACGGACACAGACACAGCCCACAGACACAGGCACAGACACAGGCACAGGCACAGCCCACAGACACAGCCCACAGACACAGGCACAGCCCACTGACACAGACACAAACACGGACACAGACACAGCCCACAGACACAGACACAGCCCACAAGCACAGGCTCAGACACAGCCCACAGACACAGCCCACAGACACAGCCCACAGACACAGGCACAGGCACAGACACAGCCCACGGGCACAGACACAGACACAGCCCACAGACACAGGCACAGGCACAGACACAGACACAGCACACAGACACAGCCCACAGACACAGACACAGCCCACAGACACAGCCCACAGACACAGCCCACAGACACAGACACAGCCCACGGGCACAGACTCAGACACAGCCCACAGACACAGCCCACAGACACAGACACAGCCCACGGGCACAGACACAGACACAGCCCACAGACACAGACACAGGCACAGACACAGCCCACGGGCACAGACACAGACACAGCCCACAGACACAGGCACAGGCACAGACACAGACACAGCCCACAGACACAGCCCACAGGCAAAGACACAGGCACAGACACAGACACAGCCCACAGACACAGACACAGAAACAGCCCACAGACACAGACACAGCCCACAGACACAGGCACAGACTCAGACACAGCCCACAGACACAGCCCACAGGCACAGCCCACAGACACAGACACAGCCCACAGACACAGACACAGACACAGCCCACAGACACAGGCACAGACTCCGACACAGCCCACAGACACAGCCCACAGACACAGCCCACAGGCACAGACACAGACACAGCCCACAGACACAGACACAACCCACAGACACAGCCCGCAGACACAGGCACAGACACAGACACAGCCCACAGACACAGGCATAGACTCAGACACAGCCCACAGACACAGACACAGCCCACGGGCACAGACTCAGACACAGCCCACAGACACAGCCCACGGACACAGACACAGACACAGCCCACAGACACAGACACAGGCACAGACACAGCCCACGGGCACAGACACAGACACAGCCCACAGACACAGGCACAGGCACAGACACAGACACAGCCCACAGACACAGCCCACAGACACAGACACAGACACAGCCCACAGACACAGACACAGCCCACAGACACAGACACAGCCCACAGACACAGCCCACAGACACAGGCACAGACTCAGACACAGCCCACAGACACAGCCCACAGGCACAGCCCACAGACACAGACACAGCCCACAGACACAGCCCACACACACAGCCCACAGACACAGGCACAGACTCCGACACAGCCCACAGACACAGCCCACAGACACAGCCCACAGGCACAGACACAGACACAGCCCACAGACACAGGCACAGACACAGACACAGCCCACAGACACAGGCACAGACTCAGACACAGCCCACAGACACAGACACAGCCCACAGACACAGCCCACAGGCACAGACACAGACACAGCCCACAGACACAGGCACAGACACAGACACAGCCCACAGACACAGCCCACAGGCACAGGCACAGACACAGCCCACAGACACAGACACAGCCCACAGACACAGCCCACAGGCACAGACACAGGCACAGGCACAGACACAGCCCACAGACACAGCCCACAGACACAGACACAGCCCACAGACACAGCCCACAGGCACAGACACAGGCACAGACACAGCCCACAGACACAGCCCACAGACACAGCCCACAGACACAGACACAGCCCACAGACACAGGCACAGACACAGCCCACAGACACAGCCCATGGGCACAGACACAGCCCACAGACACAGGCACAGACACAGACACAGCCCACAGACACAGACACAGCCCACAGGCACAGACACAGGCACAGACACAGCCCACAGGCACAGACACAGCCCACAGACACAGCCCACAGACACAGACACAGCCCACAGACACAGCCCACAGACACAGGCACAGACACAGCCAACAGACACAGCCCACAGGCGCAGACACAGCCCACAGACACAGGCACAGACACAGACACAGCCCTCAGACACAGCCCACAGGCACAGACACAGGCACAGGCACAGACACAGCCCACAGACACAGCCCACAGACACAGGCACAGACACAGCCCACAGACACAGCCCACAGGCACAGACACAGCCCACAGACACAGGCACAGACACAGCCCACAGACACAGCCCATGGGCACAGACACAGCCCACAGACACAGGCACAGACACAGACACAGCCCACAGACACAGACACAGCCCACAGGCACAGACACAGGCACAGACACAGCCCACAGGCACAGACACAGCCCACAGACACAGCCCACAGACACAGACACAGCCCACAGACACAGCCCACAGACACAGGCACAGACACAGCCAACAGACACAGCCCACAGGCGCAGACACAGCCCACAGACACAGGCACAGACACAGACACAGCCCTCAGACACAGCCCACAGGCACAGACACAGGCACAGACACAGACACAGCCCACAGACACAGCCCACAGACACAGGCACAGACACAGCCCACAGACACAGCCCACAGGCACAGACACAGACACAGCCCACAGGCACAGGCACAGACACAGCCCACAGACACGGCCCACAGACACAGACACAGGCACAGACACAGCCCACAGACACAGACACAGCCCACAGACACAGACACAGGCACAGGCAGAGCCCACAGGCACATACACAGACACAGCCCACAGACACAGCCCACAGGCACAGACACAGGCACAGGCACAGACACAGCCCACAGGCACAGACACAGACACAGCCCACAGACACAGCCCACAGACACAGACACAACCCACAGACACAGACACAGGCACAGACACAGCCCACAGACACAGACACAGCCCACAGACACAGACACAGCCCACAGACATGGACACAAACACGGACACAGACACAGCCCACAGACAGAGACACAGGCACAGCCCACAGACACAGGCACAGACACAGGCACAGGCACAGCCCACAGACACAGCCCACAGACACAGGCACAGCCCACAGACACAGACACAAACACGGACACAGACACAGACACAGCCCACAGACACAGACACAGCCCACAAGCACAGGCTCAGACACAGCCCACAGACACAGCCCACAGACACAGACACAGGCACAGACACAGCCCACGGGCACAGACACAGCCCACAGACACAGGCACAGGCACATACACAGACACAGCCCACAGACACAGCCCACAGACACAGCCCACAGACACAGACACAGCCCACAGACACAGCCCACAGACACAGCCCACAGACACAGACACAGCCCACGGGCACAGACTCAGACACAGCCCACAGACACAGCCCACAGACACAGACACAGCCCACGGGCACAGACACAGACACAGCCCACAGACACAGACACAGGCACAGACACAGCCCACGGGCACAGACACAGCCCACAGACACAGGCACAGGCACAGACACAGACACAGCCCACAGACACAGCCCACAGACACAGGCACAGACACAGACACAGCCCACAGACACAGCCCACAGGCACAGCCCACAGACACAGACACAGCCCACAGACACAGACACAGACACAGCCCACAGACACAGACACAGCCCACAGACACAGGCACGGACTCCGACACAGCCCACAGACACAGCCCACAGACACAGCCCACAGGCACAGACACAGACACAGCCCACAGACACAGACTCAGACACAGCCCACAGACACAGCCCACAGGAACAGCCCACAGACACAGACACAGCCCACAGACACAGACACAGACACAGCCCACAGACACAGCCCACAGACACAGGCACAGACTCCGACACAGCCCACAGACACAGCCCACAGGCACAGACACAGACACAGCCCACAGACACAGACACAGCCCACAGACACAGGCACAGACACAGACACAGCCCACAGACACAGGCACAGACTCAGACACAGCCCACAGGCACAGCCCACAGACACAGGCACAGACACAGCCCACAGACACAGACACAGCCCACAGACACAGACACAGCCCACAGACACAGCCCACAGGCACAGACACAAGCACAGGCACAGACACAGCCCACAGACACAGCCCACAGACACAGACACAGCCCACAGACACAGCCCACAGACACAGCCCACAGACACAGGCACAGACACAGCCCACAGACACAGCCCATGGGCACAGACACAGCCCACAGACACAGGCACAGACACAGCCCATAGACACAGCCCACAGGCACAGACACAGACACAGCCCATAGACACAGACACAGCCCACAGACACAGCCCACAGACACAGACACAGCCCACAGACACAGCCCACAGACACAGGCACAGACACAGCCAACAGACACAGCCCACGGGCGCAGACACAGCCCACAGACACAGGCACAGACACAGCCCACAGCCCACAGACACAGCCCACGGGCACAGACACAGCCCACAGGCACAGGCACAGACACAGACACAGCCCACAGACACAGCCCACAGACACAGACACAGACACAACCCACAGGCACAGACACAGCCCACAGGCACAGACACAGCCCACAGACACAGCCCATAAACACAGCCCACAGGCACAGACACAGCCCACAGACACGGACACAGCCCACAGACACGGACACAGACACAGCCCACAGACACAGCCCACAGACACAGACATGGACACGGACACAGACACAGCCCACAGACACAGACACAGCCCACATACACAGACCATGGGCACAGACACAGACACAGCCCACAGACACAGGCACAGACACAGACACAGCCCACAGACACAGACACAGCCACAGGCACAGACACAGGCACAGGCACAGACACAGCCCACAGACACAGGCACAGACCACAGACACAGCCCACAGACACAGACACAGCCCACAGACACAGCCCACAGACACAGGCACAGACACAGCCCACAGACACAGCCCACGGGCACAGACACAGCCCACAGACACAGGCACAGACACAGACACAGCTCACAGACACAGCCCACAGGCACAGACACAGACACAGACACAGGACACAGACACAGCCCACAGACACAGACACAGCCCACAGACACAGCCCACAGGCACAGACACAGGCACAGGCACAGACACAGCCCACAGGCACAGACACAGACACAGCCCACAGACACAGACACAGCCCACAGACACAGACACAGCCCACAGACACAGGCACAGACACAGCCCACAGACACAGCCCACAGACACAGGCACAGACACAGCCCACGGGCACAGACACAGACACAGCCCACAGACACAGACACAGACACAGCCCACAGGCACAGCCCACAGGCACAGCCCACAGGCACAGACACAGACACAGGCACAGACACAGACACAGCCCACAGACACAGACACAGGCACAGACACAGACACAGACACAGCCCACAGACACAGCCCACAGGCACAGACACAGCCCACAGGCACAGACACAGCCCACAGACACAGACACAGCCCACAGACACAGCCCACAGACACAGACACAGGCACAGACACAGCCCACAGACACAGCCCACAGGCACAGGCACAGCCCACAGGCACAGGCACAGACACAGACACAGCCCACAGACACAGACACAGCCCACAGGCACAGACACAGGCACAGGCACAGACACAGCCCACAGACACAGCCCACAGACACAGACACAGCCCACAGACACAGCCCACAGACACAGAGCCCACAGGCACAGGCACAGGCACAGACACAGCCCACAGACACAGGCACAGCCCACAGACACAGCCCACAGACACAGCCCACGGGCACAGACACAGCCCACAGACACAGGCACAGACACAGACACAGCCCACAGACACAGCCCACAGGCACAGACACAGACACAGCCCACAGGCACAGGCACAGACACAGACACAGCCCACAGACACAGCCCACAGACACAGCCCATAGACACAGCCCACAGGCACAGACACAGCCCACAGACACAGACACAGCCCACAGACACAGACACGGACACAGACACAGCCCACAACAGACACAGACACAGCCCACAGACACAGACACAGACCACAGACACAGACATGGACACGGACACAGACACAGCCCACAGACACAGACACAGCCCACAGACACAGACACGGACACAGACACAGCCCACAGACACAGACACAGCCCACAGACACAGACACAGCCCACAGACACAGACACTGCCCACAGACACAGACATGGACACAGACACAGCCCACAGACACAGCCCACAGACACGGACACAGGCACAGACACAGACACAGCCCACAGACACAGCCCACAGACACAGACACAGGCACAGACACAGACACAGCCCACAGACACAGACACAGCCCACAATGCTCTATGTGCTGTCAGGTGTAAACGGACTGCCTGTCTCTTTATACCCGACTGGCATTTGTCCTGATCCACCCAGACAGAGGGTAATGGATACCCCTTCAGTTTGTTTTTGTTGGGTCAAATTGAAGGTAGGCGGGTCCAAGACACAAGTCCATTTATATCCATCACTCCATAGAGGAGAATGGAAGGTCCAATCAGGTCTGCCTGAAAAACTGACAGGTGGACCCGACTGGACCCTTCATGTGAAAGTGCCTAAAATGCAATGTGATAGATGTCAAGAATTATTATATTATATATATATATATATATATATATATATATATATATATATATATATATACACTCCAATTGTGCTGTGATAATCTTGTGCAGATCCACTGCAAGCTGTTAGCACAGACTTCGGTGTACCATCACCAAGACAAAGCACATACCATCTGCTTACCAAAAAATGTGATTCCTTAAATTTATGAAGTTACATGCGCCTGTCATCTGCGGGATATTTACAGCCACTTCACTCACAATGTGACAAGGCATTTATAGTAGAATTCTCCCAGGAGCTTCACCTCTCTGCCTGGTCCGGTACCAACCACAGCAACCCGTGTATGCAAAGAATACAATATACTGTAGACATTACCAGGACATACCGCGCTGCTTTATTAAACTAATGTACTTACAGCAAACTTTACTAGGATAAAGCAACACATTGTTTATTGTTGCTTTATTCTTTAAATTTATGGGGTCCCCTGTGGTTGGTACCGGACCGGGCTCCTCTACCGGCAGTGTTGTTGTTTGAGTGAAGTGGTTGTAAATATCCAGCAGATGAAAAGTTCATGTGACCTCATAAGTTTAAGGAGTCCATTTTTTTTGGTAAGCAAATGGTATGTGCTTTGTTTTGGTGACGGTGCGCTGAAGTCAGAGCAAATAGTTTGCAGTGGATCTGCACAAGTTTATCACAGCACAGTTTTGTTGGATTTTTTATGTGTGACATGTATGTTTTATGGTTATTATTTATTGTACCAGCACTTTGGAATGTACATATATTAACTATTCTTCATATCTATCACACTATAGTATTTTATTGTAGTACAAACTTATATGATGGATGTTCTTTTCCTTTCCTTTCATTTCCCCAGTGACAGCCGGCCAGAATAGCAAGGATCTGTGAAAGCAGCTCTGTATTATACATTACTGCCCCTATACTGTACTATCCTGCCCCCCCTTACCGTCCACTTACCCCCCCTATACTGTACTATCCTGCCCCCCCGTACTGTCCACTTACCCCCCCATACTGTACCCTCCTGCCCCCGTACTGTCCACTTACCCCCCCCTATACTGTACCCTCCTGCCCCCGGTACTGTCCACTTATCCCCCCCTATACTGTACCCTCCTGCCCCCCCGTACTGTCCACTTACCCCCCCTATACTGTACCTTCCTGCCCCCTGTACTGTCCACTTACCCCCCCTATACTGTACCCTCCTGCCCCCCGGTACTGTCCACTTACCCCCCTATACTGTACTATCCTCCCCCCCGTACTGTCCACTTACCCCCCTATACTGTACTATCCTGCCCCCCGTACTGTCCACTTACCTCCCTATACTGTACTATCCTGCCCCCCGTACTGTCCACTTACCTCCCTATACTGTACTATCCTGCCCCCCGTACTGTCCACTTACCCCCCCATACTGTACCCTCCTGTCCCCCGTACTGTCCACTTACCACCCCTATACTGTACCCTCCTGCCCCCCGTACTGTCCACTTACCCCCCCCTATACTGTACCCTCCTGCCCCCCGTACTGTCCACTTACCCCCCTATACTGTACCCTCCTGCCCCCCGTACTGTCCACTTACCCCCCTATACTGTACCCTCCTGCCCCCCGTACTGTCCACTTACCCCCCCTATACTGTACCCTCCTGCCCCCCGTACTGTCCACTTACCCCCCTATACTGTACTATCCTGCCCCCCGTACTGTCCACTTACCTCCCTATACTGTACCCTCCTGCCCCCCGTACTGTCCACTTACCCCCCTATACTGTACCCTCCTGCCCCCCGTACTGTCCACTTACCCCCCCTATACTGTACCCTCCTGCCCCCCGTACTGTCCACTTACCCCCCCTATACTGTACCCTCCTGCCCCCCGTACTGTCCACTTACCCTCCCCCTGTACCCTCCTTATACAGTTCATTTTTATCGCTTGAATTATTTATCCTATTATGGGTGTAGGGGGGGCCTCATGTCTAAATTTTGCCTAAGGCCTCTCAAAGCCTAAAGCCGCCTCTGTATATATGTATATATTGTATGTTGTTTGATTCTATTGTGGACTCCTTGCTGTGATCATTTGGGATGTGTATCTCTATGAAGGGAGGGGGGATTCCTCCAGCAGCCCCCCTGCTGATAAGACTGTTTACTGAGGAGAATTTTGACCTGACCTGTGTCCATTGTCATTGGACAGTTTAACCCGCCCTCTTTTCATAGGGTGGGGGGAAGAGTCTCTGAGTTATTGTATTTGTTGTGTCCATGTGTGATAATAAAACAGTCCATGTTCAGAATCTAAGCAAGTGTCGCCTTGTTTTCTGCTCAGAGAGGTTGGAATATCTGATATCTGTATACAGACTGGGAGGAAGTGGTATATGACGGAAGCACTCAAGCGGAGTGTGGGACGTTCCGTGACAATATATATAAAGAGCTGATCACATTGGCCTCTAGAACTGGGTAGAAGTCGGACAATCTACTCATACTATAGTTTGTTGCCTACTAGGCTGAGGAGGGGGGGATCACTGTTTGTATTGTTAATTGTAATTATCTCCTGCTATTGTGGGAAGGTTTGCTGTGTTTAGATGATAATAGTTAATCAGCTCATGTTAATTAGGTTTCTGGTTACAGTTTGTATTGTCATTCTGGTGTATATATTTGTGTGAGATCTCAAAATAAACAGTCCATGTTCAAGCTGTGTAACTGAGCTAGTCTCGTCTAGATCTTGGTTACAATATTCGGCTGTGAAATCTGATATCCGGATTAGGTCCAGATTAGAGGAAGCCGTGTACTGATGGAAGTACTCAAGCGGAGTGCGACGGGGATCCGTGACATTGGTAGCAAGCAGTGGGATGATTCCTGCAGTCTGAGACATTCAAACCATCACCTGGATCCAAGATCAGGACAGCAGACTTCAGTCACCCCAGCGGAGATGTGGACCTGGCATCAGAGTTCCCGGGGCTGCTGCGGATCATCCTTTCAACATACACCAGGACTATGTCTGAGGATGAATACCTGGAGCTGAGGCAGCAGATTCGGGTGGAGCTCTGGATTGGAGACCTCCGTCTCGCTGGTATAAAACAGGGCAAGTGCTTTCCAACCCAAGAGCAACGGGCCAGTGACCAACAAAAGTTATGGATGGCATTCCTGGGAGAGCGGCCCCAGGAGCAATGGGTGACTGAGTTGGACAGGCTGGTCCAGCAGGAGATAGAGCTGGACAATCGTTATCGGGCTCTGCAATGGCACGCAGAGGAGGGATATTTAGGGGAGACAACAGAATGCTCTCCGGAGGGATATGATTTTGGAGGCCCTGGATTGCTGTGGGAGAGCCTTACAGATCATTTTATGTTTGGCAATGAAGGGGAACTTGACCTTGAGGACCTGAGAGAATATAGAATATTTGCTAAGGAAGGAACAGCATTTGGAAAGGGCATACAGGAAACTGCTAGAACAAGTTCAGCAGCATGCCAGAGAATCGGCAGCAGAAACTCTGGAAATTGCCATCCCCAAAGCTGAAGTGCTGACAACAGGGCAGAGCTCTGCTAACCTCTGCCCAGCACCAGTAACATCTTCTGGGTTCTACGGACAGGAGATCCTCTATCCCCAGACACCAGTTATAGAGAAAGGGGATTTAATAGACTTTTCTGCTGAGGAAGAACAACCTGGTGAGCCTCCAGCACAAGAGTTGGCATCAGGGCCAGACGTCAATGAGTTCTGCCCAGCACCAACAGCAGCTTCAGCCTCCCTGAGAGAAGAGGTAGTCGGCCTTTCTTCCACAACACTGACAGGGACATGTGATTTCCTGCCAGCATCATCTGTGGAGTTACCAGAAATGTCTCCAGCTCAAGCACTGACAACTGGACAGATAGTCCAAGACCTCTGCTCTACACCTGTGGCAGTTCCGGAGGCCCAGGGTGAGAAAGAGATGGTCACTCCCCAACAAGGATCCATGCACCTGGGAGACAGTACCAGAGACATGTTGTCCCAGCAGCCAGATGAGGGGAGATGAAGCAGCCGGCTTCCCTTCCCAGCAGCAGATGGCACCACAGAATGATGCCAGCAACCCAGCAGAAGGGCTGGCAACAGGGCAGAGTGCTGCTGATCTCTGCCCTCAACTAACAGAGAATGGATTTCCTGTAAAGGTGGATGGGACTTCAGTCTCTACCTGTATACCCCAGGGATGCTGGGCAGTCGGCCCAGATCCCCAACAGCATGACAGAGTGAGCCCAGTCATCCTGCCTTCTCTCCAGCGGCTGAAGGGACTCCAGGGAGAAGGACCAGCTTGATGGTTTTCCCATTGCATTCTGGGATATCTCATACCTGTGTGGCACCCTCTACCATTAGGTAGGTACTAGTAAGGGTTGTTTTACTAGGTTTGTTCAGCACAGGCAAATTTAGGCAGGCCTATGCTTCAAGCTAGGCCTGTCTGTTTTGATTCTGGGGCTGGGAGTGGTTAGAGTAGCAGTGGGTGTGAGCACCTTGGCTCCAGCCTGAGGCACCTCCCCTGCTTCCAGGGAGAATGTTCTGGAAGAGGAGGCTGGGCCTAGAACTGGAGTGGCAGGCAGCACATGTGGGAGCTCTGACCAATCCCTAACTGGCATTGGCAGGGGGCTGGCCTCCTATATATGCTGAGGTCACATGCTGTTGGGGAGGAAGAGTTGACTGGGTGACGTGAGGAATGGAGGGCTAGACAGCTGCAGGAGCACACCCCCGTCTGGGGGGGATGGGATCGCAGGAGGAGGCCCGGGGAGAACTGTGAGGGAACATTGCCTCTACACGGTCACTGGCAATGTCTCTGTCACCACACGGTCGGTGGCAGGGAAATCCTGGAGCAGAGCGGCTGGAGAAGCTGTCGGAATGCATGGCCAGGAAAGTTCCTCATCAAGGACCCAGAGCTGGAAGGTTGGAAGGTCGGTGAGTGTTACCATAGTGGATGGCTGGAGGTGCCAGGGATTCTGTAAGGGAACTCTGCTTCTATACGGTCACTAGGAGAGTCTTCATCATGGATCAGAGAAGAAACTGCGGGGATGTGTGTCAAATCAGTGTAGCCGGGGAACACATGGTTTGCAAGTTGGACTGGCTGGGAGCAGTAGTCCATTTCCTAGAAGAAAGACTTTAACCTACTAGGCCTCAGGCCTAGTAGCAGCGACTCACCAGAACCAGTAAAGGGGCTTATTCAGGATGAGTTCTTCATACCCATCAGAAGAGGATGTGTTATATCCCAATGTAACTACAAGTTGTGCAGGAGGAAACCAAGTGTGCAGGAGGTGAAGAGAACGAAGACCATTAACTTTACATGGTGTTTCTGTCCTTCACACAGTGATGGATGGAGAACTCTTAGTAACAGCAGTCTGCATGGAGATGCAGGGAGTAATAGTCTGCAGGGAGATGCAGGGAGTGATAGTCTGCAGGGAGATGCAGGGAGTGATAGTCTGCATGGAGATGCAGGGAGTAATAGTCTGCAGGGAGATGCAGGGAGTGATAGTCTGCATGGAGATGCAGGGAGTAATAGTCTGCAGGGAGATGCAGGGAGTGATAGTCTGCATAGAGATGCAGGGAGTAATAGTCTGCAGGGAGATGCAGGGAGTGATAGTCTGCATAGAGATGCAGGGAGTGATAGTCTGCATGGAGATGCAGGGAGTGATAGTCTGCAGGGAGATGCAGGGAGTGATAGTCTGCAGGGAGTAATAGTCTACAGGGAGATGCAGGGAGTGATAGTCTGCAGGGAGATGTAGGGAGTGATAGTCTGCAGGGAGATGCAGGGAGTGATAGTCTGCAGGGAGATGTAGGGAGTGATAGTCTGCAGGGAGATGCAGGGAGTGATAGTATGCAGGGAGTAATAGTCTGCAGGGAGATGCAGGGAGTGATAGTCTGCAGGGAGATGCAGGGAGTGATAGTCTGTATGGAGATGCAGGGAGTAATAGTCTGCAGGGAGATGCAGGGAGTGATAGTCTGTATGGAGATGCAGGGAGTAATAGTCTGCAGGGAGATGCAGGGAGTGATAGTCTGCAGGGAGATGCAGGGAGTGATAGTCTGTATGGAGATGCAGGGAGTAATAGTCTGCAGGGAGATGCAGGGAGTGATAGTCTGTATGGAGATGCAGGGAGTAATAGTCTGCAGGGAGATGCAGGGAGTGATAGTCTGCAGGGAGATGCAGGGAGTGATAGTCTGCAGGGAGATGCAGGGGAAGATTTCTAGTCAAGTGTTCACATTCAATCTTCTGGCTCTAAATGGATCAAAGTAAGTGAAATCTGTAAATATGATACAATGATGAATTCTGTGCACATCTCATATCCCCATCCAAGTTGTACCTCCAATAAAACAACAAAACAAAGCTCACAAATGACTGTTGATTGTCTCTGGAAGGGGTGCATGAAGTTTGGCGGTCGGGTGATTTGGCGGATTATTTGTCAGTAGTGCTCACACCATGGCTACACCTGCAATACTTCCAAAATAAAGTGAAGATAAAGCTGAATAAAAGCCTCTCAGAAGCTGCGGGTGTTGTGAGCCAGCGTTGTCATAGACTTCTATGGAGGCTTCGAAGATACTTTGTAGCACCAAGGAAGCAACATGTGACCAGGAATGTAAGGAACCATTTTATTTAGTGGGAGGAGCTTTGATTGCTATTCAGAGCGCTTTAAAAAGTGTCCAATGCCACCTATTGAAGAAAATGTAAATGAGACCTGACTGTACTCCAGGAAAAGTCCTGACACCCCACACCAGTCACCCCAATAAGAATAATACAAAGCCGTCATTGTGGAAGAATTTCGGGATTGATAGATTTGCTCAGATACTTCGGTCTGGATTGGATCAGTTGGGATGTCCCGGCCGTCACCTGTAAAAGATGGAAATGGCTGCAGTAAGTGACCCTAGTGGATGCACATTGTCTCTGTGCTTAGAAAACAATTCCTTGCACACTGATCCAATGTCTCAAAAAGACCTTCTGGGTGTGGGACCCAATCTGCCTGCACATTGCTGTGTAACTTTCCTGCTACTAAGAGATCACTTTATGATCTGTGAGTATGTAATTACATTCCTTTGACTGTATTTTGCCATCTCACAATTATATGTTAATATATGAATAAATTGTAAACTTGGAATGATGGGGTACTTTTATCCAGATATACTTATATTCTCTTATTTCTTCTTGATAGAAATACAACATTACAACCTACCTAAACCCCCGAAGAAGGAAGAACTCTCCGTAGAAATGTATTTTTTCTGTGACCTTTTCCGAAACATGTAGGGCGGTTGGTTATGTAATAACTGCTCTTCCCAGCGCCGTCTGTAGCATTTATTAGCTATGTACATCATCTGCATTTACAAATCATGCTCTTCTCAAAAGTTTTTAAGCTATTTTTGTAATTTGTATATTTTCTAATTGTATTCTGAATAAAATTTGTTAAATTTTATATATCTGGTATCCCCACTTTATACGATCCTTTACTGGCCTTTTGTTTCTTCCAATTTTGTCTTTGGGATGTGGCAGAAGCCTCTAGGATCAGTCTCTTGCATAGTTCCCTCCCCCAAAACAATTTCTCTGCAGTAAGTGACCCTACAACACCCGTTACATTGATGGCCGCTAACGTCTGGGTCCCCCAACATTGAGAACACAGGAGCACGACTGACAGCACAATTTTGCCAATTCCTGTCTGGTATGGTGGGCAGCGCCATGTTTGTTGGAAATGCTTGTCTGCTGAGGAGAGGTGAGTTGGGGGAATGCTGGGGGGAATGTTGGGGGAAAGGTTGGGGGAATGTTGGGGGGAAAATTGGGGGGATTTGGGGGGAAGGTTGTGGGATTTGGGGTGAAGGTTGGGGGGAATTGGGGGAAGCTTGGTGGAATGTTGGAGAGAATGTTGGGGGAAAGGTTGGGGGAATGTTGGGGGGAAAGTTGGGGGGATTTGGGGGGAAGGTTGTGGGAATTTGGGGTGAAGGTTGGGGAACTGTTGGGGGGAAGCTTGGTGGAATGTTGGAGGGAAGGTTGAGGGGAATGTTGGGGAGATTTGGGGGGAAGGTTGGGGGGATTTGGGGGGAAGGTTGGGGGATTTGAGGTGAATGTTGGGGGTGAAGGTTGGGGGGATTTGGGGGGGGGTTGGGGGGATTTGGGGTGAAGGTTGGGGAAATGTTGGGGGGGAAGGTTGGGGGGAATGTTGAGGGGAAGGTTGGGGGGATTTGGGGTGAATGTTGGGGGGATTTGGGGTGAAGGTTGGGGGGATTTGGGGTGAAGGTTGGGGGGGAAAGTTGGGAGGAATTTTGGGGGGAAGGTTGGGGTGAAGGTTGAGGGAATGTTGGGGGGGAAGGTTGGGGTGAAAGTTGGGGGGAATGTTGGGGTGAATGTTGGGGTGAATGTTGGGGGGAAATTTTGGGGGGAAGGTTGCGTTGAAGGTTGGGGGGATTTTGGGTGAAGGTTGGGGGAATGTTGGGGGGAAGGTTGGGGTGAATGTTGGGGGGGAAAGTTGGGGGAAGGTTGGGGTGAATGTTGGGGGGAATTTTGGGGGGAAGGTTGCGGTGAAGGTTGGGGGAATGTTGGGGGGAAGGTTGGGGGGAATGTTGGGGGGGTTGGGGGTGAATGTTGGGGAGATTGTTGGGGTGAATGTTGGGGGGTAATGTTGGGAGGAATTTTGGGGGGAAGGTTGGGGTGAAGGTTGGGGGGATTTGGGGTGAAGGTTGGGGGAATGTTGGGGGGGGTTGGGGGGAATGTTGGTGGGAATGTTGGGGGGAATGTTGGGGGGGAATTTTGGGGGGAAGGTTGGGGGGATTTGGGGTGATACACAACGGCTGCTACAAGAGGTGGTGTGGGAATTGTGAACGGCAGGACAACAGTCAGTTTATTGGTGACACCGGGAAATGTTTTTCGGCACTCTGCAATTTGTAGGATTTGGTGAAGAAGCCAAGCAATGTTATCAGACAGAACCATGTGACCACCAGACATGTCACCCTAGAAGGGCCACCACCGTCTTCATCACTACCAATCACAATTATACAACACTGTGCAGGAAAATCTGACCATGTTCCTGGAGAGGATTGTAAATTGTTTGTATGTTTCTGACTCTCCAGCCCCTGTCACCGTACTACAGATCCCCTCCCCCCACAGATGTCCAATATTCCAGTGCACAGCCCTCCACCGAGTCTGTCACCATCCCTGTCACCATGGAGGAGGACGGTGTCATTCTTTTTCCTTCTCAGATATGAATTCCTATAGAAAACTGTATCTGGGACATAAACTTAGAGACATCCCAGAAATCACTCCTCTTGGTCAGATGGCATCACCCCCACCAGAGAAAAGGGAAATGCCAGGCCGGTGTGACGGTTCTCATTACCATCTAATCAGGGACCACCGGACAGGACTTGTGGGGACGCCGCTTCTGTTTATTCGCTGATATCAGGATTCTTCCTGTTTTATTGTCTCTTTGTTTCCTTTAACTCCCTTTTTCTGTAAATATTTTATTTGTATCATTTTGATCTTTTCATGAAAACCGTCTCTAAGGCTTTTATTGGAAATGAGAAGAATCTCCGTCTCTGGAAGAGCGCTGAATGGTATAAATCTTCCGACCACCCCGGTGACTCCACAATCAGAATTGTGTCGCTATGTGGAAGATCTCACTCTGGTGGTGGAAGGTAAAGAGTTCATTGCTGATTGTAAAGTCTAAACATTTACCATAATGTATTCCTTCCTTATGTGTCTCCCCTCCCCCCTCCCCCCTTTTACTTACCTGAACCCTCATTGGATCTGCAGCTCTTCTCTCCCCTCACTTCTGAGCTATTGGCTCCCGCTGCTGTCACTCAAAGCCAGTGAGGAGGGAGTGGGGGTGGGGCTGAGTCCTGCTGTCTGTGTCATTGGATGCAGCAGCGAGGCTCGGGAGCGAGAACGCATGAATGCCACCATGTGCTTCCTATAGGGGAGGAGCCAGGAGCGCCGGCGGGGGACCCGAAAAGAGGAGGTTCACGCCCACTCATAGTAGGTGAGGTTGAAAAAAGTCCATCAAGTCCAACCTATGTGTGTGATTATGTGTCAGTATTACATTGTATATCCCTGTATATTGCGGTCATTCAGGTGATTATCTAATAGTTAATCACTATTCCTTTCCACAGAGCGAGTTAGTAACAACATGTTTGTTATTTTTTTTTTTAAAGTACCTTTACAATCATTTTAACTTTGCCAGGTGACAATCGTTGTGAGACTGCTGGCACCTCGATTGAGTCCCGCGAGCTGGAAAATCTGCGTACCGGGTGCAGCTGAGCGCGGCATTGTTAGTGAGAAGGGGCGGGGTCTGATATCCGCTTTCATCCCAACACATTTTACCATACTGACCCCCCCATACCGACCCCCCATACTGACCCCCCCATACCAACCCCCCATACTGACCACCCCATACCCCCCATACTGACCCCCCCATACCCCTCATACTGACCCCCCATACTGACCCCCCATACCGACCCCCCATACTGACCCCCCCATACCAACCCCCCATACCCCCATACTGACCCCCCCATACCCCTCATACTGACCCCCCATACTGACCCCCCCATAATGACCCCCCATACTGACCCCCCCATACCAAGCCCCATACCGACCCCCCATACTGACCCCCCCATACCAACCCCCCATACCCCCCATACTGACCCCCCATACCCCTCATACTGACCCCCCATACTGACCCCCCCATACCAACCCCCATACTGACCCCCCATACTGACCCCCCATACCAACCCCCCCATACTGACCCCTCATACCCCCCATACTGACCCCTCATACCGACCCCCCATATCCCTCATACTGACCCCCCCATACCGACCCCCCCATAACGCCCATACTGACCCCCCATACCCCTCATACTGACCCCCCATACCACCCCCCCATACCGACCCCTCATACTGACCCCCCTATAAACCCTAATACTGACCCCCCCATACGACCCCCCCATATGGACCCCCCCATACCGACCACTCATACTAAGCCCCCATACTGACCCCCCATACTAACCCCAAATACTGACCCCCCCATACTGACCCCCCATTCTGACCCCTCATACTGACCCCCCATATCGTTCCCCCATACCGACCCCCTATGCTGACCCCTCATACTGACCTCCATACTGACCCCCATACTAACCCCCAATACTGACCACTCTGACCCTCCATACTGACACCCCATACTGACCCCCCATACCAACCCCCCCATACTGACCCCCCATACTGACCCCTCATACTGACACCCCATACTGACCCCCCATACCAACCCCCCCATACCGACCCCCTATACTGACCCCCCCATACTGACCCCCGACATTGTTATTCCTCCTCCGCACCTGTTTAGTAAAGTTAAAGTTCCCTTGATTTGGCTGATGCCCTTTCCTGTTACAATAGAAGATGGAGCTGATCATTCCATAGAGACCCGGCTGTCATTAGAGACCCGGCTGTAATTAGAGACCCGGCTGTCATTAGAGACCCGGCTGTCATTAGAGACCCGGCTGTCATTGGAGACCTGCCCGTCATTAGAGACCCGGCTGTCATTAGAGATCCGGCTGTGATTAGAGATCCGGCTGTTATTAGAGACCCGGCTGTCATTAGAGACCTGGCTGTCATTGGAGACCTGCCCGTCATTAGAGATCCGGCTGTCATTAGAGATCCGGCTGTCATCAGAGCTCCAGCTGCCAGGACCCCTAACCAGCAAAGCTCAGAGCCAATCATGCGGTCCGCCTGCTGCAATAAGCCGCCTGCAGAGCCAGAACTTGTAAACTTTTCTCCGGGGACTGAAATCTGCATTCTGACAGATAAGCGGGAAGAGGAAAGGAAGTGTCAGCACAACGAGAGAAGACATCAAAGAATCCGGACTTGTGGGCGAAAGAACCGCGGAGCAGCGGCACCCCTCCCCCCCCACCATCTATCTGGGAAAAAAGTTATTTTCTTACTGATGATGGCAATTGGGACTAATATGTTGTAGAAGAGATGAATGGCAAACTCTGGGCCGCTCCGTATTCCAGGATACGGCGTTCTATATACAGGCAGGAGAAAAAGGAACTACTGATGATAAATATCAGATCTTCCTGCAAACAGCGTCTCCCGATATCAGCGATCTTCCAGAATAAAACAAATAGCTTTAACCAAGCACCAGATATAGGGGTGAAACGCGTCAGTTATCCTTGTGCTCCACCTTGGCGGCTGTATGGATTTGTATATTTCTGGAATATTTCAATAAAGGAGATTTGGAGTTCGGACATCCAGACTTTTTCTTCCATAATAGATATCCTGCAGGAGGCAGAACAATCATAATCGGCTTCAGAGGAGAGGAGAACGTCCCTGTGCTGGTCCCGGAATCGGCCTCAGAGGAGAGGAGAACGTCCCTGTGCTGGTCCCAGAATTGGCCTCAGAGGAGAGGAGAACGTCCCTGTGCTGGTCCCGAAATCGGCCTCAGAGGAGAGGAGAACGTCACTGTGCTGGTCCCGAAATCGGCCTCAGAGGAGAGGAGAACGTCCCTGTGCTGGTCCCGAAATTGGCCTCAGAGGAGAGGAGAATGTCCCTGTGCTGGTCCCGAAATCGGCCTCAGAGGAGAGGAGAACGCCCCTGTGCTGGTCCCGGAATCGGCCTCAGAGGAGAGGAGAATGTCCCTGTGCTGGTCTTGGAATCTGCCTCAGAGGAGAGGAGAACGTCCCTGTGCTGGTCCCGGAATCGGCCTCAGAGGAGAGGAGAACGTCCCTGTGCTGATCACAGAGTTGGCCTCAGAGGAGAGGAGAACGTTCCTGTGCTGGTCCTGGAATCAGCCTCAGAGTAAAGGAGAATGTCCCTGTGCTGGTCCTGGAATCAGCCTCAGAGGAGAGAAGACCTTCCCGGTGCTGTTCCCGGAATTGGACTCGGAGAAGAGGAGAACATCCCTGTGTTGGTCCTAGAATCAGCCTCAGAAGAGAGGAGAGGAGAACATCCCTGTGCTGGATCTGGAATTGGCCTCAGAGGAGAGGAGAATGTCCCTGTGCTGGTCCTGGAATCGGCCTCAGAGGAGAGGAGACCATCCTTGTGCTGGTCCTGGAATCGGCCTCAGAGGAGAGGAGACCGTCCCTGTGCTGGTCCTGGAATCGGCCTCAGAGGAGAGGAGAACGTTCCTGTGCTGGTCCCAGAGTTGGCCTCAGAGTAGAGGAGAACGTTCCTGTGCTGGTCCTGGAATCAGCCTCAGAGTAGAGGAGAACCTCCCTGTACTGGTCCTGGAATCCGCCTCAGAGGAGAGGAGACCGTCCCTGTGCTGGTCCTGGAATCGGCCTCAGAGGAGAGGAGAACGTCACTGTGCTGGTCCCAAAATCGGCCTCAGAGGAGAGGAGAATGTCCCTGTGCTGGTCCCGGAATCGGCCTCAGAGGAGAGGAGAACGTCCCTGTGCTGGTCCCGGAATTGGCCTCAGAGGAGAGGAGAACGTCCCTGTGCTGGTCCCGAAATTGGCCTCAGAGGAGAGGAGAACCTCCCTGTGCTGGTCCCGAAATCGGCCTCAGAGGAGAGGAGAACGTCCCTGTGCTGGTCCCGAAATTGGCCTCAGAGGAGAGGAGAATGTCCCTGTGCTGGTCCCGAAATCGGCCTCAGAGGAGAGGAGAACGTCCCTGTGCTGGTCCCGAAATTGGCCTCAGAGGAGAGGAGAACGTCCCTGTGCTGGTCCCGAAATCGGCCTCAGAGGAGAGGAGAACGTCCCTGTGCTGGTCTCGAAATTGGCCTCAGAGGAGAGGAGAATGTCCCTGTGCTGGTCCCGAAATCGGCCTCAGAGGAGAGGAGAACGCCCCTGTGCTGGTCCCGGAATCGGCCTCAGAGGAGAGGAGAATGTCCCTGTGCTGATCTTGGAATCTGCCTCAGAGGAGAGGAGAACGTCCCTGTGCTGATCTTGGAATCTGCCTCAGAGGAGAGGAGAACGTCCCTGTGCTGGTCCCGGAATCGGCCTCAGAGGAGAGGAGAACGTCCCTGTGCTGATCACAGAGTTGGCCTCAGAGGAGAGGAGAACGTTCCTGTGCTGGTCCTGGAATCAGCCTCAGAGGAGAGAAGACCTTCCCGGTGCTGTTCCTGGAATTGGACTCGGAGAAGAGGAGAACATCCCTGTGTTGGTCCTAGAATCAGCCTCAGAAGAGAGGAGAGGAGAACATCCCTGTGCTGGATCTGGAATTGGCCTCAGAGGAGAGGAGAATGTCCCTGTGCTGGTCCTGGAATCGGCCTCAGAGGAGAGTAAAATGTCCCTGTGCTGGTCCTGGAATCGGCCTCAGAGGAGAGGAGACCATCCTTGTGCTGGTCCTGGAATCGGCCTCAGAGGAGAGGAGACCGTCCCTGTGCTGGTCCTGGAATCGGCTTCAGAGGGGAGGAGAACGTTCCTGTGCTGGTCCCAGAGTTGGCCTCAGAGTAGAGGAGAACGTTCCTGTGCTGGTCCTGGAATCAGCCTCAGAGTAGAGGAGAACCTCCCTGTACTGGTCCTGGAATCCGCCTCAGAGGAGAGGAGACCGTCCCTGTGCTGGTCCTGGAATCGGCCTCAGAGGAGAGGAGACCGTCCCTGTGCTGGTCCTGGAATCGTCCTCAGAGGAGAGGAGACTGTCCCTGTGCTGATCCCAGAGTTGGCCTCAGAGAAGGGGAGAACATCCCTGTGCTGGTCCTGGAATTGGCCTCAGAGGAGAGGAGACCGTCCCTGTGCTGGTCCTGGAATCGGCCTCAGAGTAGAGGAGACTGTCCTTGTGCTGGTTCTGGAATCGACCTCAGAGGAGAGGAGACCATCCATGTGCTGGTCCTGGAATCGGCCTCAGAGGAGAGGAGAATGTCCCTGTGCTGGTCCTGGAGTTGGCCTCAGAGGATAGGAGAACGTCCCTGTGCTTTTCCTGGAATCGGCCTCAGAGGAGAGGAGAACGTCTCTGTACTGGTCCTGGAATCGGCCTCAGAGGAGAGGAGACTGTCCATGTGCTGGTCCTGGAACCGGCCTCAGAGGGGAGGAGAACATCCCTGTGCTGGTCCTGGAATCGGCCTCAGAGGAGAGGAGAACGTCCCTGTGCTGGTCCTGGAATTGGCCTCAGAGGAGAGGAGAATGTCCCTGTGCTGGTCCTGGAATTGGCCTCAGAGGAGAGGAGAACGTCCCTGTGCTGGTCCTGGAATTGGCCTCAGAGGGGAGGAGACCATCCATGTGCTGGTCCTGGAATCGGCCTCAGAGGAGAGGAGAACGTCCCTGTGCTGGTCCTGGAATTGGCCTCAGAGGGGAGGAGACCATCCATGTGCTGGTCCTGGAATCGGCCTCAGAGGAGAGGAGAATGTCCCTGTGCTGGTCCTGGAGTTGGCCTCAGAGGATAGGAGAACGTCCCTGTGCTGGTCCTGGAATCGGCCTCAGAGGAGAGGAGAACGTCTCTGTACTGGTCCTGGAATCGGCCTCAGAGGAGAGGAGACTGTCCATGTGCTGGTCCTGGAATCGGCCTCAGAGGGGAGGAGAACATCCCTGTGCTGGTCCTGGAATCGGCCTCAGAGGGGAGGAGAACATCCCTGTGCTGGTCCTGGAATCGGCCTCAGAGGAGAGGAGAACGTCCCTGTGCTGGTCCTGGAATCGGTCTCAGAGGTGAGGAGAACGTCCCTGTGCTGGTCCTGGAATCAGCCTCAGAGGAGAGGAGAATGTCCCTTGCTGGTCCTGGAATCGGCCTCAGAGGTGAGGAGAACGTCCCTGTGCTGGTCCTGGAATTGGCCTCAGAGGAGAGGAGAACGTCCCTGTGCTGGTCCTGGAATCGGCCTCGGAGGAGAGGAGAATGTCCCTGTGCTGGTCCTGGAATCAGCCTCAGAGGTGAGGAGAACGTCCCTGTGCTGGTCCTGGAATCGGCCTCAGAGGAGAGGAGAATGTCCCTGTGCTGGTCCTGGAATTGGCCTCAGAGGAGAGGAGAACGTCCCTGTGCTGGTCCTGGAATTGGCCTCAGAGGAGAGGAGAACGTCCCTGTGCTGGTCCTGGAATCGGCCTCAGAGGAGAGGAGAATGTCCCTGTGCTGTTCCTGGAATCGGCCTCAGAGGAGAGGAGAACGTCCCTGTGCTGGTCCTGGAATTGGCCTCAGAGGATAGGAGAACGTCCCTGTGCTGGTCCCGGAATCGGCCTCAGAGGAGAGGAGAACGTCCCTGTGCTGGTCCCGGAATTGGCCTCAGAGGAGAGGAGAACGTCCCTGTGCTGGTCCCGAAATTGGCCTCAGAGGAGAGGAGAACCTCCCTGTGCTGGTCCCGAAATCGGCCTCAGAGGAGAGGAGAACGTCCCTGTGCTGGTCCCGAAATAGGCCTCAGAGGAGAGGAGAATGTCCCTGTGCTGGTCCCGAAATCGGCCTCAGAGGAGAGGAGAACGTCCCTGTGCTGGTCCCGAAATTGGCCTCAGAGGAGAGGAGAACGTCCCTGTGCTGGTCCCGAAATCGGCCTCAGAGGAGAGGAGAACGTCCCTGTGCTGGTCTCGAAATTGGCCTCAGAGGAGAGGAGAATGTCCCTGTGCTGGTCCCGAAATCGGCCTCAGAGGAGAGGAGAACGCCCCTGTGCTGGTCCCGGAATCGGCCTCAGAGGAGAGGAGAATGTCCCTGTGCTGATCTTGGAATCTGCCTCAGAGGAGAGGAGAACGTCCCTGTGCTGATCTTGGAATCTGCCTCAGAGGAGAGGAGAACGTCCCTGTGCTGGTCCCGGAATCGGCCTCAGAGGAGAGGAGAACGTCCCTGTGCTGATCACAGAGTTGGCCTCAGAGGAGAGGAGAACGTTCCTGTGCTGGTCCTGGAATCAGCCTCAGAGGAGAGAAGACCTTCCCGGTGCTGTTCCTGGAATTGGACTCGGAGAAGAGGAGAACATCCCTGTGTTGGTCCTAGAATCAGCCTCAGAAGAGAGGAGAGGAGAACATCCCTGTGCTGGATCTGGAATTGGCCTCAGAGGAGAGGAGAATGTCCCTGTGCTGGTCCTGGAATCGGCCTCAGAGGAGAGTAAAATGTCCCTGTGCTGGTCCTGGAATCGGCCTCAGAGGAGAGGAGACCATCCTTGTGCTGGTCCTGGAATCGGCCTCAGAGGAGAGGAGACCGTCCCTGTGCTGGTCCTGGAATCGGCTTCAGAGGGGAGGAGAACGTTCCTGTGCTCGTCCCAGAGTTGGCCTCAGAGTAGAGGAGAACGTTCCTGTGCTGGTCCTGGAATCAGTCTCAGAGTAGAGGAGAACCTCCCTGTACTGGTCCTGGAATCCGCCTCAGAGGAGAGGAGACCGTCCCTGTGCTGGTCCTGGAATCGGCCTCAGAGGAGAGGAGACCGTCCCTGTGCTGGTCCTGGAATCGGCCTCAGAGGAGAGGAGACCGTCCCCGTGCTGGTCCTGGAATCGTCCTCAGAGGAGAGGAGACTGTCCCTGTGCTGATCCCAGAGTTGGCCTCAGAGAAGGGGAGAACATCCCTGTGCTGGTCCTGGAATTGGCCTCAGAGGAGAGGAGACCGTCCCTGTGCTGGTCCTGGAATCGGCCTCAGAGTAGAGGAGACTGTCCTTGTGCTGGTCCTGGAATCGGCCTCAGAGGGGAGGAGACCATCCATGTGCTGGTCCTGGAATCGGCCTCAGAGGAGAGGAGAATGTCCCTGTGCTGGTCCTGGAGTTGGCCTCAGAGGATAGGAGAACGTCCCTGTGCTGGTCCTGGAATCGGCCTCAGAGGAGAGGAGAACGTCTCTGTACTGGTCCTGGAATCGGCCTCAGAGGAGAGGAGACTGTCCATGTGCTGGTCCTGGAATCGGCCTCAGAGGGGAGGAGAACATCCCTGTGCTGGTCCTGGAATCGGCCTCAGAGGGGAGGAGAACATCCCTGTGCTGGTCCTGGAATCGGCCTCAGAGGAGAGGAGAACGTCCCTGTGCTGGTCCTGGAATCGGTCTCAGAGGTGAGGAGAACGTCCCTGTGCTGGTCCTGGAATCAGCCTCAGAGGAGAGGAGAATGTCCCTTGCTGGTCCTGGAATCGGCCTCAGAGGTGAGGAGAACGTCCCTGTGCTGGTCCTGGAATTGGCCTCAGAGGAGAGGAGAACGTCCCTGTGCTGGTCCTGGAATCGGCCTCGGAGGAGAGGAGAATGTCCCTGTGCTGGTCCTGGAATCAGCCTCAGAGGTGAGGAGAACGTCCCTGTGCTGGTCCTGGAATCGGCCTCAGAGGAGAGGAGAATGTCCCTGTGCTGGTCCTGGAATTGGCCTCAGAGGAGAGGAGAACGTCCCTGTGCTGGTCCTGGAATTGGCCTCAGAGGAGAGGAGAACGTCCCTGTGCTGGTCCTGGAATCGGCCTCAGAGGAGAGGAGAATGTCCCTGTGCTGTTCCTGGAATCGGCCTCAGAGGAGAGGAGAACGTCCCTGTGCTGGTCCTGGAATTGGCCTCAGAGGATAGGAGAACGTCCCTGTGCTGGTCCCGGAATCGGCCTCAGAGGAGAGGAGAACGTCCCTGTGCTGGTCCCGGAATTGGCCTCAGAGGAGAGGAGAACGTCCCTGTGCTGGTCCCGAAATTGGCCTCAGAGGAGAGGAGAACCTCCCTGTGCTGGTCCCGAAATCGGCCTCAGAGGAGAGGAGAACGTCCCTGTGCTGGTCCCGAAATAGGCCTCAGAGGAGAGGAGAATGTCCCTGTGCTGGTCCCGAAATCGGCCTCAGAGGAGAGGAGAACGTCCCTGTGCTGGTCCCGAAATTGGCCTCAGAGGAGAGGAGAACGTCCCTGTGCTGGTCCCGAAATCGGCCTCAGAGGAGAGGAGAACGTCCCTGTGCTGGTCTCGAAATTGGCCTCAGAGGAGAGGAGAATGTCCCTGTGCTGGTCCCGAAATCGGCCTCAGAGGAGAGGAGAACGCCCCTGTGCTGGTCCCGGAATCGGCCTCAGAGGAGAGGAGAATGTCCCTGTGCTGATCTTGGAATCTGCCTCAGAGGAGAGGAGAACGTCCCTGTGCTGATCTTGGAATCTGCCTCAGAGGAGAGGAGAACGTCCCTGTGCTGGTCCCGGAATCGGCCTCAGAGGAGAGGAGAACGTCCCTGTGCTGATCACAGAGTTGGCCTCAGAGGAGAGGAGAACGTTCCTGTGCTGGTCCTGGAATCAGCCTCAGAGGAGAGAAGACCTTCCCGGTGCTGTTCCTGGAATTGGACTCGGAGAAGAGGAGAACATCCCTGTGTTGGTCCTAGAATCAGCCTCAGAAGAGAGGAGAGGAGAACATCCCTGTGCTGGATCTGGAATTGGCCTCAGAGGAGAGGAGAATGTCCCTGTGCTGGTCCTGGAATCGGCCTCAGAGGAGAGTAAAATGTCCCTGTGCTGGTCCTGGAATCGGCCTCAGAGGAGAGGAGACCATCCTTGTGCTGGTCCTGGAATCGGCCTCAGAGGAGAGGAGACCGTCCCTGTGCTGGTCCTGGAATCGGCTTCAGAGGGGAGGAGAACGTTCCTGTGCTGGTCCCAGAGTTGGCCTCAGAGTAGAGGAGAACGTTCCTGTGCTGGTCCTGGAATCAGTCTCAGAGTAGAGGAGAACCTCCCTGTACTGGTCCTGGAATCCGCCTCAGAGGAGAGGAGACCGTCCCTGTGCTGGTCCTGGAATCGGCCTCAGAGGAGAGGAGACCGTCCCTGTGCTGGTCCTGGAATCGGCCTCAGAGGAGAGGAGACCGTCCCCGTGCTGGTCCTGGAATCGTCCTCAGAGGAGAGGAGACTGTCCCTGTGCTGATCCCAGAGTTGGCCTCAGAGAAGGGGAGAACATCCCTGTGCTGGTCCTGGAATTGGCCTCAGAGGAGAGGAGACCGTCCCTGTGCTGGTCCTGGAATCGGCCTCAGAGTAGAGGAGACTGTCCTTGTGCTGGTCCTGGAATCGGCCTCAGAGGGGAGGAGACCATCCATGTGCTGGTCCTGGAATCGGCCTCAGAGGAGAGGAGAATGTCCCTGTGCTGGTCCTGGAGTTGGCCTCAGAGGATAGGAGAACGTCCCTGTGCTGGTCCTGGAATCGGCCTCAGAGGAGAGGAGAACGTCTCTGTACTGGTCCTGGAATCGGCCTCAGAGGAGAGGAGACTGTCCATGTGCTGGTCCTGGAACCGGCCTCAGAGGGGAGGAGAACATCCCTGTGCTGGTCCTGGAATCGGCCTCAGAGGAGAGGAGAACGTCCCTGTGCTGGTCCTGGAATCGGCCTCAGAGGAGAGGAGAATGTCCCTGTGCTGTTCCTGGAATCGGCCTCAGAGGAGAGGAGACCGTCCCTGTGCTGGTCCTGGAATTGGCCTCAGAGGAGAGGAGAATGTCCCTGTGCTGGTCCTGGAATTGGCCTCAGAGGAGAGGAGAACGTCCCTGTGCTGGTCCTGGAATTGGCCTCAGAGGGGAGGAGACCATCCATGTGCTGGTCCTGGAATCGGCCTCAGAGGAGAGGAGAATGTCCCTGTGCTGGTCCTGGAGTTGGCCTCAGAGGATAGGAGAACGTCCCTGTGCTGGTCCTGGAATCGGCCTCAGAGGAGAGGAGAACGTCTCTGTACTGGTCCTGGAATCGGCCTCAGAGGAGAGGAGACTGTCCATGTGCTGGTCCTGGAATCGGCCTCAGAGGGGAGGAGAACATCCCTGTGCTGGTCCTGGAATCGGCCTCAGAGGGGAGGAGAACATCCCTGTGCTGGTCCTGGAATCGGCCTCAGAGGAGAGGAGAACGTCCCTGTGCTGGTCCTGGAATCGGTCTCAGAGGTGAGGAGAACGTCCCTGTGCTGGTCCTGGAATCAGCCTCAGAGGTGAGGAGAACGTCCCTGTGCTGGTCCTGGAATCGGCCTCAGAGGAGAGGAGAATGTCCCTGTGCTGGTCCTGGAATCGGCCTCAGAGGAGAGGAGAATGTCCCTTGCTGGTCCTGGAATCGGCCTCAGAGGTGAGGAGAACGTCCCTGTGCTGGTCCTGGAATTGGCCTCAGAGGAGAGGAGAACGTCCCTGTGCTGGTCCTGGAATCGGCCTCGGAGGAGAGGAGAATGTCCCTGTGCTGGTCCTGGAATCAGCCTCAGAGGTGAGGAGAACGTCCCTGTGCTGGTCCTGGAATTGGCCTCAGAGGAGAGGAGAATGTCCCTGTGCTGGTCCTGGAATCGGCCTCAGAGGAGAGGAGAACGTCCCTGTGCTGGTCCTGGAATTGGCCTCAGAGGAGAGGAGAATGTCCCTGTGCTGGTCCTGGAATCGGCCTCAGAGGAGAGGAGAATGTCCCTGTGCTGTTCCTGGAATCGGCCTCAGAGGAGAGGAGAACGTCCCTGTGCTGGTCCTGGAATTGGCCTCAGAGGATAGGAGAACGTCCCTGTGCTGGTCCTGGAATCGGCCTCAGAGGAGAGGAGAACGTCTCTGTACTGGTCCTGGAATCGGCCTCAGAGGAGAGGAGACTGTCCATGTGCTGGTCCTGGAACCGGCCTCAGAGGGGAGGAGAACATCCCTGTGCTGGTCCTGGAATCGGCCTCAGAGGAGAGGAGAACGTCCCTGTGCTGGTCCTGGAATCGGCCTCAGAGGAGAGGAGAATGTCCCTGTGCTGTTCCTGGAATCGGCCTCAGAGGAGAGGAGACCGTCCCTGTGCTGGTCCTGGAATTGGCCTCAGAGGAGAGGAGAATGTCCCTGTGCTGGTCCTGGAATTGGCCTCAGAGGAGAGGAGAACGTCCCTGTGCTGGTCCTGGAATTGGCCTCAGAGGGGAGGAGACCATCCATGTGCTGGTCCTGGAATCGGCCTCAGAGGGGAGGAGAACATCCCTGTGCTGGTCCTGGAATCGGCCTCAGAGGAGAGGAGACTGTCCATGTGCTGGTCCTGGAATCGGCCTCAGAGGGGAGGAGAACATCCCTGTGCTGGTCCTGGAATCGGCCTCAGAGGGGAGGAGAACATCCCTGTGCTGGTCCTGGAATCGGCCTCAGAGGAGAGGAGAACGTCCCTGTGCTGGTCCTGGAATCGGTCTCAGAGGTGAGGAGAACGTCCCTGTGCTGGTCCTGGAATCGGCCTCAGAGGTGAGGAGAACGTCCCTGTGCTGGTCCTGGAATCGGCCTCAGAGGAGAGGAGAATGTCCCTGTGCTGGTCCTGGAATCGGCATCAGAGGAGAGGAGAATGTCCCTTGCTGGTCCTGGAATCGGCCTCAGAGGTGAGGAGAACGTCCCTGTGCTGGTCCTGGAATTGGCCTCAGAGGAGAGGAGAATGTCCCTGTGCTGGTCCTGGAATCGGCCTCAGAGGAGAGGAGAACGTCCCTGTGCTGGTCCTGGAATCGGCCTCAGAGGAGAGGAGAACGTCCCTGTGCTGGTCCTGGAATTGGCCTCAGAGGAGAGGAGAACGTCCCTGTGCTGGTCCTGGAATCGGCCTCAGAGGAGAGGAGAATGTCCCTGTGCTGTTCCTGGAATCGGCCTCAGAGGAGAGGAGAACGTCCCTGTGCTGGTCCTGGAATTGGCCTCAGAGGAGAGGAGAATGTCCCTGTGCTGGTCCTGGAATTGGCCTCAGAGGAGAGGAGAACGTCCCTGTGCTGGTCCTGGAATTGGCCTCAGAGGGGAGGAGACCATCCATGTGCTGGTCCTGGAATCGGCCTCAGAGGAGAGGAGAATGTCCCTGTGCTGGTCCTGGAGTTGGCCTCAGAGGATAGGAGAACGTCCCTGTGCTGGTCCTGGAATCGGCCTCAGAGGAGAGGAGAACGTCTCTGTACTGGTCCTGGAATCGGCCTCAGAGGAGAGGAGACTGTCCATGTGCTGGTCCTGGAATCGGCCTCAGAGGGGAGGAGAACATCCCTGTGCTGGTCCTGGAATCGGCCTCAGAGGGGAGGAGAACATCCCTGTGCTAGTCCTGGAATCGGCCTTAGAGGAGAGGAGAACGTCCCTGTGCTGGTCCTGGAATCGGCCTCGGAGGAGAGGAGAATGTCCCTGTGCTGGTCCTGGAATCAGCCTCAGAGGTGAGGAGAACGTCCCTGTGCTGGTCCTGGAATCGGCCTCAGAGGAGAGGAGAATGTCCCTGTGCTGGTCCTGGAATCGGCCTCAGAGGAGAGGAGAACGTCCCTGTGCTGGTCCTGGAATTGGCCTCAGAGGAGAGGAGAACGTCCCTGTGCTGGTCCTGGAATCGGCCTCAGAGGAGAGGAGACCGTCCCTGTGCTGGTCCTGGAATTGGCCTCAGAGGAGAGGAGAATGTCCCTGTGCTGGTCCTGGAATTGGCCTCAGAGGAGAGGAGAACGTCCCTGTGCTGGTCCTGGAATTGGCCTCAGAGGGGAGGAGACCATCCATGTGCTGGTCCTGGAATCGGCCTCAGAGGAGAGGAGAATGTCCCTGTGCTGGTCCTGGAGTTGGCCTCAGAGGATAGGAGAACGTCCCTGTGCTGGTCCTGGAATCGGCCTCAGAGGAGAGGAGAACGTCTCTGTACTGGTCCTGGAATCGGCCTCAGAGGAGAGGAGACTGTCCATGTGCTGGTCCTGGAATCGGCCTCAGAGGAGAGGAGAATGTCCCTGTGCTGGTCCTGGAGTTGGCCTCAGAGGATAGGAGAACGTCCCTGTGCTGGTCCTGGAATCGGCCTCAGAGGAGAGGAGAACGTCTCTGTACTGGTCCTGGAATCGGCCTCAGAGGAGAGGAGACTGTCCATGTGCTGGTCCTGGAATCGGCCTCAGAGGGGAGGAGAACATCCCTGTGCTGGTCCTGGAATCGGCCTCAGAGGAGAGGAGAATGTCCCTGTGCTGGTCCTGGAGTTGGCCTCAGAGGATAGGAGAACGTCCCTGTGCTGGTCCTGGAATCGGCCTCAGAAGAGAGGAGAACGTCTCTGTACTGGTCCTGGAATCGGCCTCAGAGGAGAGGAGACTGTCCATGTGCTGGTCCTGGAATCGGCCTCAGAGGGGAGGAGAACATCCCTGTGCTGGTCCTGGAATCGGCCTCAGAGGGGAGGAGAACATCCCTGTGCTGGTCCTGGAATCGGCCTCAGAGGAGAGGAGAACGTCCCTGTGCTGGTCCTGGAATCGGTCTCAGAGGTGAGGAGAACGCCCCTGTGCTGGTCCTGGAATCGGCCTCAGAGGTGAGGAGAACGTCCCTGTGCTGGTCCTGGAATCGGCCTCAGAGGAGAGGAGAATGTCCCTGTGCTGGTCCTGGAATCGGCATCAGAGGAGAGGAGAATGTCCCTTGCTGGTCCTGGAATCGGCCTCAGAGGTGAGGAGAACGTCCCTGTGCTGGTCCTGGAATTGGCCTCAGAGGAGAGGAGAATGTCCCTGTGCTGGTCCTGGAATCGGCCTCAGAGGAGAGGAGAACGTCCCTGTGCTGGTCCTGGAATCGGCCTCAGAGGAGAGGAGAATGTCCCTGTGCTGGTCCTGGAATCGGCCTCAGAGGAGAGGAGAACGTCCCTGTGCTGGTCCTGGAATTGGCCTCAGAGGAGAGGAGAACGTCCCTGTGCTGGTCCTGGAATCGGCCTCAGAGGAGAGGAGAATGTCCCTGTGCTGTTCCTGGAATCGGCCTCAGAGGAGAGGAGAACGTCCCTGTGCTGGTCCTGGAATTGGCCTCAGAGGAGAGGAGAATGTCCCTGTGCTGGTCCTGGAATTGGCCTCAGAGGAGAGGAGAATGTCCCTGTGCTGTTCCTGGAATCGGCCTCAGAGGAGAGGAGAACGTCCCTGTGCTGGTCCTGGAATTGGCCTCAGAGGAGAGGAGAATGTCCCTGTGCTGGTCCTGGAATTGGCCTCAGAGGAGAGGAGAACGTCCCTGTGCTGGTCCTGGAATTGGCGGAGTGTCTCAGATTTTCTATAATTGCTTTCTGCAGTTTTTTTTATTTTTATTGAATTTGGTGATTTTTAAAAATATTTACTAAATGATGGAGGCGCTCGTTATATTGTTTTGTTGTTTTTGTTGATTTGGCGCAGTCGGCGGTCGGTGAAGAAGGCAGAATAAAGTGTTGCTCTCCAGAAACGCTCCGAGACATTATCTCCCTCCTGTCACCCGGCTCACCGTCATCTCCGCGTTGGGTGGCGCGAAGCGGCACGCGCTTTAAAAGCAAACCAGCGATAAATTATTCATCACAACTCGGATCAGAACACAAACAAGACCCACCTGGCTGCAGAGACGCACAGCCAGACCCCCAGCATGCCCTCTGCTTGCCGGATAATTCGCGTTAATACAGAAAATAGTGAAACATCAATTCCTGCAGACAGGTGACTGCGATGGCGGCTCCTCATCTTATGTTCTACAGAATTCCGACACCCAATACTGACCCCAGACCCACCATGAATAGTAACCGAGCCGTGCTACAAGTGGACCTTTATTTTATCTTTCTTCAGCACACTGAATCATCCACACTGTATACTATGCTGTATATTTTATACTCCACACTGTGCTGTACATTATATACTCCACACTGTGCTGTACATTATATAATCCACACTGCGCTGTACATTATATAATCCACACTGTGCTGTACATTATATAATCCACACTGCGCTGTACATTATATAATCCACACTGTGCTGTACATTATGGGGACAGAGTGCTGAGCGGGGATGGAGTGCTGAGTGAGGACGAAGTGCAGTGTGAGGATGGAGTGCTGAGCGGGGACGGAGTGCTGAGCGGGGACGGAGTGCTGAGCGGGGACGGAGTGCTGAGCGGGGACGGCGCACTGAGCGGGGGCGGCGCACTGAGCGGGGACGGAGTGCTGAGCGGGACAGAGTGCTGAGCGGGGGCGGAGTGCTGAGTGGGGACGGAGTGCTGAGCGGGGACGGAGTGCTGAGCGGGGATAGCGCACTGAGCGGGGACGGAGTGCTGAGTTGGGGACGGCGCACTGAGCGGGGACGGAGAGCTGAGCGGGGACGGTGTGCTGAGCGGGGACGGTGTGCTGAGCGTGGACGGCGTACTGAGCGGGGACGGAGTGCTGAGCGGGGACGGCGCACTGAGTGGGGACGGAGTGCTGAGCGGGGACGGAGTGCTGAGCGGGGACGGAGTGCTGAGTGGGGACGGCGCACTGAGTGGGGTCTTGTGGGTCTTGAGTGGGGTCTTGAGCGGGGACGGAGTGCTGAGTGTGGACGGAGTGCTGAGCGGGGACGGAGTGCTGAGTGGGGACGGCGCACTGAGTGGGGTCTTGTGGGTCTTGAGTGGGGTCTTGAGTGGGGACGGAGTGCTGAGTGTGGACGGAGTGCTGAGCGGGGACGGAGTGCTGAGCGGGGACGGAGTGCTGAGTGGGGATGGCGCACTGAGCGTGTACAGAGTGCTGAGCGGGGACGGAGTGCTGGGTGAGGACGGAGTGCTGAGTGGGGATGGAGTGCTGAGCGTGTACAGAGTGCTGAGCGGGGATGGAGTGCTGAGTGAGGACGGAGTGCTGAGCGGGGATGGAGTGCTGAGCAGAGATGGAGTGCTGAGCAGAGATGGAGTGCTGAGTGAGGACGGCGCACTGAGCGGGGACGGAGTGCTGAGTGGGGATGGCGCACTGAGCGGGGACGGAGTGCTGAGTGGGGATGGCGTACTGAGCGGGGACGGAGTGCTGAGCAGAGATGGAGTGCTGAGTGAGGACGGCGCACTGAGCGGGGATGGAGTGCTGAGCGGGGACGGAGTGCTGAGTGAGGACGGAGTGCTGAGTGAGGACGGAGTGCTGGGTGAGGACGGAGTGCTGAGTGAGGACGGAGTGCTAAGCGGGGATGGTGCACTGAGTGGGGTCTTGTGGGTCTTGAGTGGGGTCTTGAGCGTGGACGGAGTGCTGAGCATGGACGGAGTGCTGAGTGAGGACGGAGTGCTGAGCGGGGATGGAGTGCTGAGTGAGGACGGAGTGCTGAGTGAGGACGGAGTGCTGAGTGGGGACGGAGTGCTGAGTGGGGACGGCGTACTGATCGGGGACGGAGTGCTGAGTGAGGACGGAGTGCTGAGTGAGGACGGAGTGCTGAGTGGGGACGGAGTGCTGAGCGAGGATGGCGTACTGAGCGGGGACGGAGTGCTGAGCCGGGACGGAGTGCTGAGTGGGGACGGTGCACTGAACGGGGACGGAGTGCTGAGCGGGGACGGAGTGCTGAGTGGGGACGGAGTGCTGAGTGAGGACGGAGTGCTGAGTGGGGACGGAGTGCTGAGTGAGGACGGAGTGCTGAGTGGGGACGGCGTACTGAGCGGGGACGGAGTGCTGAGCCGGGACGGAGTGCTGAGTGGGGACGGCGCACTGAACGGGGACGGAGTGCTGAGCGGGGACGGAGTGCTGAGCGGGGACCTGGGGGTCCTAGTAGATGATAGGCTCAGCAATGACATGCAATGCCAAGCTGCTGCTAATAAAGCAAACAGAATATTGGCATTAAAAAGGGATCAACTCCAGAGATAAAACGATAATTCTCCCGCTCTACAAGACTCTGGTCCGGCCGCACCTGGAGTATGCTGTCCAGTTCTGGGCACCAGTCCTCAGGAAGGATGTACTGGAAATGGAGCGAGTACAAAGAAGGGCAACAAAGCTAATAAAGGGTCTGGAGGATCTTAGTTATGAGGAAAGGTTGTGAGCTCTGAACTTATTCTCTCTGGAGAAGAGACGCTTGAGAGGGGATATGATTTCATTGTATAAATACCGGACTGGTGACCCCACAATATAGAAATACCGGACTGGTGACCCCACAATATATAAATACCGGACTGGTGACCCCACAATATATAAATACTGGACTGGTGACCCCACAATATACAAATACCGGACTGGTGACCCCACAATATACAAATACCGGACTGGTGACCCCACAATATACAAATACCGGACTGGTGACCCCACAATATATAAATACCGGACTGGTGACCCCACAATATATAAATACCGGACTGGTGACCCCACAATATACAAATACCAGACTGGTGACCCCCCAATATATAAATACCGGACTGGTGACCCCACAATATATAAATACCGGACTGGTGACCCCACAATAGGGAGGAAACTTTTTCGCAGAAGAGAGTTTAACAAGACTCGTGACCACTCATTACAATTAGAAGAAAAGAGGTTTAACCTTAAACTACGTAGAGGGTTCTTTACTGTAAGAGCAGCAAGGATGTGGAATTCCCTTCCACAGGCGGTGGTCTCAGCGGGGGGCATTGATAGCTTCAAGAAACTATTAGATAATCACCTGAATGACCACAACATACAGAGATATATAATGTAATATGACATATAATCACACAACATACAGAGATATATAATGTAATATGACATATAATCACACAACATACAGAGATATATAATGTAATATGACATATAATCACACAACATACAGAGATATATAATGTAATATGACATATAATCACACAACATACAGAGATATATAATGTAATATGACATATAATCACACAACATACAGGGATATATAATGTAATATGACATATAATCACACAACATACAGGATATATAATGTAATATGACATATAATCACACAACATACAGAGATATATAATGTAATATGATATATAATCACACAACATACAGAGATATATAATGTAATATGACATATAATCACACAACATACAGAGATATATAATGTAATATGACATATAATCACACAACATACAGAGATATATAATGTAATATGACATATAACCACACAACATACAGGATATATAATGTAATATGACATATAATCACACAACATACAGAGATATATAATGTAATATGACATATAATGACAGAACATACAGAGATATATAATGTAATATGACATATAATCACACAACATACAGAGATATATAATGTAATATGACATATAATCACACAACATACAGAGATATATAATGTAATACTGACATATAATCACACAACATACAGAGATATATAATGTAATATGACATATAATCACACAACATACAGAGATATATAATGTAATATGACATATAATCACACAACATACAGGATATATAATGTAATATGACATATAATCACACAACATACAGGGATATATAATGTAATATGACATATAATCACACAACATACAGAGATATATAATGTAATATGACATAATCACACAACATACAGAGATATATAATGTAATATGACATATAATCACACAACATACAGAGATATATAATGTAATACTGACATATAATAACACAACATACAGAGATATATAATGTAATATGACATATAATCACACAACATACAGAGATATATAATGTAATATGACATATAATCACACAACATACAGGATATATAATGTAATATGACATATAATCACACAACATACAGAGATATATAATGTAATATGACATATAATCACACAACATACAGAGATATATAATGTAATATGACATATAATCACACAACATACAGAGATATATAATGTAATATGACATATAATCACACAACATACAGAGATATATAATGTAATATGACATATAATCACACAACATACAGAGATATATAATGTAATACTGACATATAATCACACACATAGGTTGGACTTGATGGACTTGTGTCTTTTTTCAACCTCACCTACTATGTAACTATATGAGTGCTGAGTGGGGACGGAGTGCTGAGTGGGGACGGAGTGCTGAGTGAGGACGGAGTGCTGGGTGAGGACGGTGTGCTGAGTGTGGACGGAGTGCTGAGTGGGGACGGAGTGCTGAGTGAAGACGGAGTGCTGAGCGAGGACGGAGTGCTGAGCGGGGATGGAGTGCTGAGCGAGGACAGAGTGCTGAGCGAGGACGGAGTGCTGAGTGAGGACGGAGTGCTGAGTGAGGATGGAGGGCTGAGTGAGGACGGAGTGCTGAGCGGGGACGGAGTGCTGAGCGAGGACGGAGTGCTGAGTGAGGACGGAGTGCTGAGCGGGGACGGAGTGCTGAGCGAGGACGGAGTGCTGAGCGAGGACGGAGTGCTGAGTGGGGACGGCGCACTGAGTGGGGACAGCGCACTGAGTGGGGATGGAGTGCTGAGCAGAGGATGGAGTGCTGAGTGAGGACGGAGTGCTAAGTGAGGATGGAGTGCTGAGTGAGTACTGAGTGGGGACGGAGTGCTGAGTGGGGACAGAGTGCTGAGTGAGGACGGAGTGCTGAATGAGGACGGAGTGCTGAGTGGGGACGGAGTGCTGAGTGGGAACGGAGTGCTGAGTGAGGACGGAGTGCTGAGTGAGGATGGAGTGCTGAGCGGGGATGGAGTGCTAAACGGGGATGGAGCGCTGAGCGGGGATGGAGTGCTGAGTGAGGACGGATTGCTGAGTGGGGACAGAGTGCTGAGCGAGGACGGAGTGCTGAGTGAGGACGGAGTGCTGAGTGAAGACGGAGTGCTGAGCGGGGACGGAGTGCTGAGTGAGGACGGAGTGCTGAGTGAGGACAGAGTGCTGAGCGGGGACGGAGTGCTGATCGAGGACGGAGTGCTGAGCGAGGACGGAGTGCTGAGTGGGGACGGAGCACTGAGTGGGGATGGCGCACTGAGTGGGGATGGAGTGCTGAGCAGAGGATGGAGTGCTGAGTGAGGACGGAGTGCTAAGTGAGGATGGAGTGCTGAGTGAGTACTGAGTGGGGACGGAGTGCTGAGCGGGGACGGAGTGCTGAGAGGGGACGGAGTGCTGAGTGGGGACAGAGTGCTGAGTGAGGACGGAGTGCTGAATGAGGACGGAGTGCTGAGTGGGGACGGAGTGCTGAGTGGGGACGGAGTGCTGAGTAAGGACGGAGTGCTGAGTGAGGACGGAGTGCTGAGTGAGGACGGAGTGCTGAGTGAGGATGGAGTGCTGAGCAAGGACGGAGTGCTGAGCGGGGACGGAGTGCTGAGCGGGGATGGAGTGCTGAGTGGGGATGGAGTGCTGAGCGGGGACAGCGCACTGAGTGGGGACGGAGTGCTGAGCGGGGACGGAGTGTTGAGTGGGGATGGAGTGCTGAGCGGGGACGGAGTGCTGAGTGGGGATGGAGTGCTGAGTGGGGACGGCGTACTGAGCGGGGACGGAGTGCTGAGTGAGGACGGAGTGCTGAGTGAGGACGGAGTGCTGAGCGGGGATGGAGTGCTGAGCGGGGACGGAGTGCTGAGCGAGGACGGAGTGCTGAGCGAGGACGGAGTGCTGAGCGAGGACGGAGTGCTGAGTGAGGACGGAGTGCTGAGCGGGGACGGAGTGCTGAGCGAGGACGGAGTGCTGAGTGGGGACGGCGCACTGAGTGGGGACGGCGCACTGAGTGGGGATGGAGTGCTGAGCCGAGGATGGAGTGCTGAGTGAGTACTGAGTGGGGACGGAGTGCTGAGTGGGGATGGAGTGCTGAGTGAGGACGGAGTGCTGAGAGGGGACGGAGTGCTGAGTGAGGACGGAGTGCTGAGTGAGGACGGAGTGCTGAGTGGGGACGGAGTGCTGAGCGGGGACGGAGTGCTGAGCGGGGATGGAGTGCTGAGCGGGGATGGAGTGCTGAGTGAGGATGGAGTGCTGAGTGGGGATGGAGTGCTGAGTGAGGATGGAGTGCTGAGTGGGGATGGAGTGCTGAGCGGGGACGGCGCACTGAGTGAGGACGGAGTGCTGAGTGAGGACGGAGTGCTGAGTGGGGATGGAGTGCTGAGTGGGGATGGAGTGCTGAGCGGGGACGGCGCACTGAGTGAGGACGGAGTGCTGAGTGAGGACGGAGTGCTGAGTGAGGACGGAGTGCTGAGTGGGGACGGAGTGCTGAGCGGGGACGGAGTGCTGAGCGGGGACGGAGTGCTGAGCGGGGACGGAGTGCTGAGCGGGGATTGAGTGCTGAGTGGGGATGGAGTGCTGAGTGGGGATGGAGTGCTGAGCGGGGATGGAGTACTGAGTGGGGATGGAGTGCTGAGCGGGGACGGCGCACTGAGTGGGGACGGAGTGCTGAGCGGGGATGGAGTGCTGAGTGGGGATGGAGTGCTGAGCGGGGATGGAGTGCTGAGCGGGGACGGAGCACTGAGTGGGGACGGAGTGCTGAGCGGGGATGGAGTGCTGAGCGGGGATGGCGCACTGAGTGGGGACGGAGTGCTGAGCGGGGATGGAGTGCTGAGTGGGGATGGAGTGCTGAGCGGGGATGGAGTGCTGAGCGGGAACGGCGCACTGAGTGGGGACGGAGTGCTGGGTGGGGATGGAGTGCTGAGCAAGGACGGAGTGCTGAGCGGGGACGGAGTGCTGAGCGGGGATGGAGTGCTGAGTGGGGATGGAGTGCTGAGCGGGGACAGCGCACTGAGTGGGGACGGAGTGCTGACCGGGGACGGAGTGTTGAGTGGGGATGGAGTGCTGAGCGGGGACGGAGTGCTGAGTGGGGATGGAGTGCTGAGTGGGGACGGCGTACTGAGCGGGGACGGAGTGCTGAGTGAGGACGGAGTGCTGAGTGAGGACGGAGTGCTGAGCGGGGATGGAGTGCTGAGCGGGGACGGAGTGCTGAGCGAGGACGGAGTGCTGAGCGAGGACAGAGTGCTGAGCGAGGACGGAGTGCTGAGTGAGGACGGAGTGCTGAGCGGGGACGGAGTGCTGAGCGAGGACGGAGTGCTGAGTGGGGACGGCGCACTGAGTGGGGACGGCGCACTGAGTGGGGATGGAGTGCTGAGCCGAGGATGGAGTGCTGAGTGAGTACTGAGTGGGGACGGAGTGCTGAGCGGGGATGGAGTGATGAGTGAGGACGGAGTGCTGAGAGGGGACGGAGTGCTGAGTGAGGACGGAGTGCTGAGTGAGGACGGAGTGCTGAGTGGGGACGGAGTGCTGAGCGGGGACGGAGTGCTGAGCGGGGATGGAGTGCTGAGTGAGGATGGAGTGCTGAGTGGGGATGGAGTGCTGAGCGGGGACGGCGCACTGAGTGAGGACGGAGTGCTGAGTGAGGACGGAGTGCTGAGTGGGGATGGAGTGCTGAGTGGGGATGGAGTGCTGAGCGGGGACGGCGCACTGAGTGAGGACGGAGTGCTGAGTGAGGACGGAGTGCTGAGTGAGGACGGAGTGCTGAGTGGGGACGGAGTGCTGAGCGGGGACGGAGTGCTGAGCGGGGACGGAGTGCTGAGCGGGGACGGAGTGCTGAGCGGGGATTGAGTGCTGAGTGGGGATGGAGTGCTGAGTGGGGATGGAGTGCTGAGCGGGGATGGAGTGCTGAGTGGGGGCGGAGTGCTGAGCGGGGATGGAGTGCTGAGCGGGGACGGAGTGCTGAGTTGGGGACGGCGCACTGAGCGTGGATGGCGTACTGAGCGGGGACGGAGAGCTGAGCGGGGACGGTGTGCTGAGTGTGGACGGCGTACTGAGCGGGGACGGAGTGCTGAGCGGGGACGGCGCACTGAGTGGGGACGGAGTGCTAAGCGGGGATGGAGTGCTGAGCGGGGACGGAGTGCTGAGTGGGGACGGCGCACTGAGTGGGGTCTTGTGGGTCTTGAGTGGGGTCTTGAGCGGGGACGGAGTGCTGAGCGTGGACGGAGTGCTGAGTGTGGACGGAGTGCTGAGCGGGGACGGAGTGCTGAGCGGGGACAGAGTGCTGAGTGGGGATGGCGCACTGAGCGTGTACAGAGTGCTGAGCGGGGACGGAGTGCTGGGTGAGGACGGAGTGCTGAGTGAGGACGGAGTGCTGAGCGGGGACGGAGTGCTGAGCGGGGACGGAGTGCTGAGTGAGTACTGAGTGGGGACGGAGTGCTGAGCGGGGATGGAGTGCTGAGTGGGGACGGAGTGCTGAGTGAGGACGGAGTGCTGAGTGGGGACGGAGTGCTGAGTGAGGACGGAGTGCTGAGTGGGGACGGAGTGCTGAGTGAGGACGGAGTGCTGAGTGGGGACGGAGTGCTGAGTGAGGACGGAGTGCTGAGTGAGGACGGAGTGCTGAGCGGGGATGGCGTACTGAGCGGGGACGGAGTGCTGAGTGGGGACGGAGTGCTGAGTGAGGACGGAGTGCTGAGTGGGGACGGAGTGCTGAGTGGGGCCGGAGTGCTGAGTGGGGACGGCGTACTGAGCGGGGACGGAGTGCTGAGTGGGGATGGAGTGCTGAGTGGGGATGGAGTGCTGAGCGGGGATGGAGTGCTGAGCGGGGATGGCGCACTGAGCGGGGACGGAGTGCTGAGTTGGGGACGGCGCACTGAGCGTGAACGGCGTACTGAGCGGGGACGGAGAGCTGAGCGGGGACGGTGTGCTGAGCGTGGATGGCGTACTGAGCGGGGACGGAGTGCTGAGCGGGGACCTAGTGCTAAGCGGGGATGGAGTGCTGAGCGGGGACGGAGTGCTGAGTGGGGACGTCGCACTGAGTGGGGTCTTGTGGGTCTTGAGTGGGGTTTGCAGCGGGGACTGAGTGCTGAGCGGGGACGGAGTGCTGAGCGGGGATGGAGTGCTGAGTGGGGATGGAGTGCTGAGTGGGGATGGAGTGCTGAGCGGGGACGGCGCACTGAGTAGGGACGGAGTGCTGAGCGGGGATGGAGTGCTGAGTGGGAATGGAGTGCTGAGCGGGGATGGAGTGCTGAGTGGGGATGGAGTGCTGAGCGGGGACGGAGTGCTGAGTGGGGACGGCGTACTGAGCGGGGACGGAGTGCTGAGTGGGGACGGAGTGCTGAGTGAGGACGGAGTGCTGAGTGGGGACGGCGTACTGAGCGGGGACGGAGTGGTGAGTGGGGACGGAGTGCTGAGTGAGGACGGAGTGCTGAGTGAGGACGGAGTGCTGAGCGGGGACGGCGTACTGAGCGGGGACGGCGTACTGAGCGGGGACGGAGTGCTGAGTGGGGACGGAGTGCTGAGTGAGGACGGAGTGCTGAGTGGGGACGGAGTGCTGAGTGAGGACGGAGTGCTGAGTGGGGACGGCGTGCTGAGTGAGTACGGAGTGCTGAGTGGGGACGGAGTGCTGAGTGAGGACGGAGTGCTGAGCGGGGAAGGAGTGCTGAGTGGGGGCGGAGTGCTGAGTGGGGACGGAGTGCTGAGCGGGGACGGAGTGCTGGGTGAGGACGGAGTGCTGGGTGAGGACGGAGTGCTGAGCGGGGACGGAGTGCTGAGTGTGGACGGAGTGCTGAGCGGGGACGGAGTGCTGGGTGAGGACGGAGTGCTGAGTGGGGACGGAGTGCTGAGCGGGGACGGAGTGCTGGGTGAGGACGGAGTGCTGGGTGAGGACGGAGTGCTGAGTGGGGACGGAGTGCTGAGTGGGGACGGAGTGCTGAGTGGGGACGGAGTGCTGAGCGGGGACGGAGTGCTGGGTGAGGAGGGAGTGCTGGGTCAGGACGGAGTGCTGAGCGGGGACGGAGTGCTGAGTGTGGACGGAGTGCTGAGTGTGGACGGAGTGCTGAGCGGGGACGGAGTGCTGGGTGAGGACGGAGTGCTGAGTGTGGACGGAGTGCTGAGCGTGGACGGAGTGCTGAGTGTGGACGGAGTGCTGAGCGGGGATGGAGTGCTGAGTGGGGACGGCGCACTGAGCATGGACAGAGTGCTGAGCGGGGACAGAGTGCTGAGTGGGGTCTTGTGGGTCTTGAGTGGGGTCTTGAGCGGGGACGGAGTGCTGAGCGTGGACAGAGTGCTGAGTGAGGACGGAGTGCCGAGTGGGGACGGAGTGCTGAGTGAGGACGGCGCACTGAGCGGGGACAGAGTGCTGAGCGAGGACGGCGCACTGAGTGGGGACGGCGCACTGAGCATGGACAGAGTGCTGAGCGGGGACAGAGTGCTGAGTGGGGTCTTGTGGGTCTTGAGTGGGGTCTTGAGCGGGGACGGAGTGCTGGGTGAGGACGGAGTGCTGAGTGAGGACGGAGTGCTGAGTGAGGACGGAGTGCTGAGTGGGGACGGCGCACTGAGTGGGGACGGAGTGCTGAGCGGGGATGGAGTGCTGAGCAAGGACGGAGTGCTGAGCGGGGACGGAGTGCTGAGCGGGGATGGAGTGCTGAGTGGGGATGGAGTGCTGAGCGGGGACAGCGCACTGAGTGGGGACGGAGTGCTGAGCGGGGACGGAGTGCTGAGTGGGGATGGAGTGCTGAGCGGGGACGGAGTGCTGAGTGGGGATGGAGTGCTGAGTGGGGACGGCGTACTGAGCGGGGACGGAGTGCTGAGTGGGGACGGAGTGCTGAGTGGGGACGGAGTGCTGAGTGAGGACGGAGTGCTGAGTGGGGACGGCGTACTGAGCGGGGACGGAGTGCTGAGTGGGGACGGAGTGCTGAGTGAGGACGGAGTGCTGAGTGAGGACGGAGTGCTGAGCGGGGATGGCATACTGAGCAGGGACGGAGTGCTGAGTGGGGACGGAGTGCTGAGTGAGGACGGAGTGCTGAGTGGGGACGGAGTGCTGAGTGAGGACGGAGTGCTGAGTGAGGACGGAGTGCTGAGTGAGGACGGAGTGCTGAGCGGGGATTTCGTACTGAGCAGGGACGGAGTGCTGAGTGGGGACGGAGTGCTGAGTGAGGACGGAGTGCTGAGCGGGGACGGAGTGCTGAGTGGGGATGGCGCACTGAGCGTGTACAGAGTGCTGAGCGGGGACGGAGTGCTGGGTGAGGACGGAGTGCTGAGTGAGGACGGAGTGCTGAGCGGGGACGGAGTGCTGAGTGAGTACTGAGTGGGGACGGAGTGCTGAGCGGGGATGGAGTGCTGAGTGGGGACGGAGTGCTGAGCGGGGATGGAGTGCTGAGTGGGGACGGAGTGCTGAGTGAGGACGGAGTGCTGAGTGGGGACGGAGTGCTGAGTGAGGACGGAGTGCTGAGTGGGGACGGAGTGCTGAGTGAGGACGGAGTGCTGAGTGAGGACGGAGTGCTGAGCGGGGATGGCGTACTGAGCGGGGACGGAGTGCTGAGTGGGGACGGAGTGCTGAGTGAGGACGGAGTGCTGAGTGGGGACGGAGTGCTGAGTGGGGCCGGAGTGCTGAGTGGGGACGGCGTACTGAGCGGGGACGGAGTGCTGAGTGGGGATGGAGTGCTTAGTGGGGATGGAGTGCTGAGCGGGGATGGAGTGCTGAGCGGGGATGGAGTGCTGAGCGGGGACGGAGTGCTTAGTGGGGACGGCGTACTGAGCGGGGACGGAGTGCTGAGTGGGGATGGAGTGCTGAGCGGGGATGGAGTGCTGAGTGGGGGCGGAGTGCTGAGTGGGGACGGAGTGCTGAGCGGGGATGGCGCACTGAGCGGGGACGGAGTGCTGAGTTGGGGACGGCGCACTGAGCGTGAACGGCGTACTGAGCGGGGACGGAGAGCTGAGCGGGGACGGTGTGCTGAGCGTGGATGGCGTACTGAGCGGGGACGGAGTGCTGAGCGGGGACCTAGTGCTAAGCAGGGATGGAGTGCTGAGCGGGGACGGAGTGCTGAGTGGGGACGGCGCACTGAGTGGGGTCTTGTGGGTCTTGAGTGGGGTCTTGAGCGGGGACGGAGTGCTGAGCGGGGACGGAGTGCTGAGCGGGGATGGAGTGCTGAGTGGGGATGGAGTGCTGAGCGGGGACGGCGCACTGAGTGGGGACGGAGTGCTGAGCGGGGATGGAGTGCTGAGTGGGAATGGAGTGCTGAGCGGGGATGGAGTGCTGAGTGGGGATGGAGTGCTGAGCGGGGACGGAGTGCTGAGTGGGGACGGCGTACTGAGCGGGGACGGAGTGCTGAGTGGGGACGGAGTGCTGAGTGAGGACGGAGTGCTGAGTTGGGGACGGCGCACTGAGCGTGGACGGCGTACTGAGCAGGGACGGAGAGCTGAGCGGGGACGGTGTGCTGAGCGTGGACGGCGTACTGAGCGGGGACGGAGTGCTGAGCGGGGACGGCGCACTGAGTGGGGACAGAGTGCTAAGCGGGGATGGAGTGCTGAGCGGGAACGGAGTGCTGAGTGGGGACGGCGCACTGAGTGGGGTCTTGTGGGTCCCGAGTGGGGTCTTGAGCGGGGACGGAGTGCTGAGCGTGGACGGAGTGCTGAGTGTGGACGGAGTGCTGAGTGTGGACGGAGTGCTGAGCGGGGACGGAGTGCTGGGTGAGGACGGAGTGCTGAGTGTGGACGGAGTGCTGAGCGGGGACGGAGTGCTGAGTGACGACGGAGTGCTGAGTGAGGACGGAGTGCTGAGCGGGGATGGCGTACTGAGCGGGGACGGAGTGCTGAGTGGGGACGGAGTGCTGAGTGAGGACGGAGTGCTGAGTGGGGATGGAGTGCTGAGTGGGGCCGGAGTGCTGAGTGGGGATGGAGTGCAGAGTGGGGACAGAGTGCTGAGCGGGGACGGAGTGCTGGGTGAGGACGGAGTGCTGAGTGTGGACGGAGTGCTGAGCGGGGACGGAGTGCTGAGTGAGGACGGAGTGCTGAGTGAGGACGGAGTGCTGAGCGGGGATGGCGTACTGAGCGGGGACGGAGTGCTGAGTGGGGACGGAGTGCTGAGTGAGGACGGAGTGCTGAGTGGGGACGGAGTGCTGAGTGGGGCCGGAGTGCTGAGTGGGGATGGAGTGCTGAGCGGGGATGGAGTGCTGAGCGGGGATGGAGTGCTGAGCGGGGACGGAGTGCTGAGTGGGGACGGCGTACTGAGCGGGGACGGAGTGCTGAGTGGGGATGGAGTGCTGAACGGGGATGGAGTGCTGAGTGGGGACGGAGTGCTGAGCGGGGACGGAGTGCTGAGCGGGGATGGCGCACTGAGCTGGGACGGAGTGCTGAGTTGGGGACGGCGCACTGAGCGTGGACGGCGTACTGAGCGGGGACGGAGAGCTGAGCGGGGACGGTGTGCTGAGCGTGGACGGCGTACTGAGCGGGGACGGAGTGCTGAGCGGGGACGGCGCACTGAGTGGGGACAGAGTGCTAAGCGGGGATGGAGTGCTGAGCGGGGACGGAGTGCTGAGTGGGGATGGCGCACTGAGTGGGGTCTTGTGGGTCTTGAGTGGGGTCTTGAGCGGGGACGGAGTGCTGAGCGTGGACGGAGTGCTGAGCGTTTACGGAGTGCTGAGCGGGGACGGAGTGCTGAGCGGGGACGGAGTGCTGAGTGGGGATGGCGCACTGAGCGTGTACAGAGTGCTGAGCGGGGACGGAGTGCTGGGTGAGGACGGAGTGCTGAGTGGGGATGGAGTGCTGAGCGGGGATGGCGCACTGAGCGTGTACAGAGTGCTGAGCGGGGACGGAGTGCTGGGTGAGGACGGAGTGCTGAGTGGGGATGGAGTGCTGAGTGGGGACGGAGTGCTGAGTGGGGACGGTGTACTGAGTGGGGATGGAGTGCTGAGTGGGGATGGAGTGCTGAGCGGGGATGGGGTGCTGAGCGGGGACGGAGTGCTGAGTGGGGACGGCGTACTGAGCGGGGACGGAGTGCTGAGTGGGGATGGAGTGCTGAGTGGGGATGGAGTGCTGAGCGGGGATGGAGTGCTGAGTGGGGATGGAGTGCTGAGCGGGGATGGAGTGCTGAGCGGGGACGGAGTGCTGAGTGGGGACGGCGTACTGAGCGGGGACGGAGTGCTGAGTGGGGACGGAGTGCTGAGTGGGGATGGAGTGCTGAGCGGGGATGGAGTGCTGAGCGGGGACGGAGTGCTGAGTGGGGACGGCGTACTGAGCGGGGACGGAGTGCTGAGTGGGGATGGAGTGCTGAGCGGGGATGGAGTGCTGAGTGGGGATGGAGTGCTGATCAGGGATGGAGTGCTGAGCGGGGACGGAGTGCTGAGCGGGGACGGAGTGCTGAGTGGGGACGGAGTGCTGAGTGAGGACGGAGTGCTGAGTGAGGACGGAGTGCTGAGCGGGGACGGAGTGCTGAGCGGGGACGGAGTGCTGAGTGAGGACGGAGTGCTGAGCGGGGACGGAGTGCTGAGCGGGGACGGAGTGCTGAGTGGGGACGGAGTGCTGAGTGGGGACGGAGTGCTGAGTGGGGACGGAGTGCTGAGAGGGGACGGAGTGCTGAGTGGGGACGGAGTGCTGAGTGGGGACGGCACACTGAGCGGGGACGGAGTGCTGAGTGAGGACGGAGTGCTGAGTGGGGATGGAGTGCTGAGCGGGGACGGAGTGCTGAGCAGGGACAGCGCACTGAGTGGGGACGGAGTGCTGAGTGGGGACGGAGTGCTGAGTGAGGACGGAGTGCTGAGTGGGGACGGCACACTGAGCGGGGATGGAGTGCTGAGTGAGGACGGAGTGCTGAGTGGGGATGGAGTGCTGAGCGGGGACGGAGTGCTGAGTGGGGACGGCGTACTGAGCGGGGACGGAGTGCTGAGTGGGGACGGAGTGCTGAGTGAGGACGGAGTGCTGAGTGAGGACGGAGTGCTGAGTGGGGATGGAGTGCTGAGTGAGGACGGAGTGCTGAGTGAGGACGGAGTGCTGAGTGAGGACGGAATGCTGAGTGAGGACGGAGTGCTGAGTGGGGATGGAGTGCTGAGCGGGGACGGCGTACTGAGCGGGGACGGAGTGCTGAGTGGGGACGAAGTGCTGAGTGAGGACGGAGTGCTGAGTGGGGACGAAGTGCTGAGTGGGGACGGCGTACTGAGCGGGGACGGAGTGCTGAGTTGGGATGGAGTGCTGAGCGGGGATGGAGTGCTGAGCGGGTATGGAGTGCTGAGCGGGGATGGAGTGCTGAGCGGGGACGGAGTGCTGAGTGGGGACGGCGTACTGAGCGGGGACGGAGTGCTGAGTGGGGATGGAGTGCTGAGCGGGGATGGAGTGCTGAGTGGGGACGGAGTGCTGAGTGAGGACGGAGTGCTGAGTGGGGACGGCGTACTGAGCGGGGACGGAGTGCTGAGTGGGGATGGAGTGCTGAGCGGGGATGGAGTGCTGAGTGGGGACGGAGTGCTGAGTGAGGACGGAGTGCTGAGTGGGGACGGCGTACTGAGCGGGGACGGAGTGCTGAGTGGGGACGGAGTGCTGAGTGGGGATGGAGTGGGGATGGAGTGCTGAGTGGGGACGGAGTGCTGAGTGGGGACGGAGTGCTGAGTGAGGACGGAGTGCTGAGTGAGGACGGAGTGCTGAGCGGGGATGGAGTGCTGAGTGGGGATGGAGTGCTGAGTGGGGACGGAGTGCTGAGCGGGGATGGAGTGCTGAGCGGGGACGGAGTGCTGAGCGGGGATGGAGTGCTGAGCGGGGACGGAGTGCTGAGCGGGGACGGAGTGCTGAGCGGGGAAGGAGTGCTGAGCGGGGATGGAGTGCTGAGTGGGGACGGAGTGCTGAGCGGGGATGGAGTGCTGAGTGGGGACGGAGTGCTGAGCGGGGACGGAGTGCTGAGTGAGGACGGAGTGCTGAGTGGGGACGGAGTGCTGAGTGAGGACGGAGTGCTGAGTGGGGACGGAGTGCTGAGTGGGGACGGAGTGCTGAGTGAGGACGGAGTGCTGAGCGGGGATGGAGTGCTGAGTGGGGACGGAGTGCTGAGCGGGGACGGAGTGCTGAGCGGGGAAGGAGTGCTGAGCGGGGATGGAGTGCTGAGTGGGGACGGAGTGCTGAGCGGGGATGGAGTGCTGAGTGGGGACGGAGTGCTGAGTGGGGACGGAGTGCTGAGCGGGGATGGAGTGCTGAGTGGGGACGGAGTGCTGAGTGAGGACGGAGTGCTGAGTGGGGACGGAGTGCTGAGTGAGGACGGAGTGCTGAGTGAGGACGGAGTGCTGAGTGAGGACGGAGTGCTGAGTGGGGACGGAGTGCTGAGTGAGGACGGAGTGCTGAGTGAGGACGGAGTGCTGAGTGAGGACGGAGTGCTGAGTGGGGACGGAGTGCTGAGCGAGGACGGAGTGCTGAGTGAGGACGGAGTGCTGAGTGAGGACGGAGTGCTGAGCGGGGACGGAGTGCTGAGTGGGGACGGAGTGCTGAGTGGGGACGGAGTGCTGAGTGAGGACGGAGTGCTGAGTGAGGACGGAGTGCTGAGTGGGGACGGAGTGCTGAGTGAGGACGGAGTGCTGAGTGGGGACGGAGTGCTGAGTGGGGACGGAGTGCTGAGTGAGGACGGAGTGCTGAGCGGGGATGGAGTGCTGAGTGGGGACGGAGTGCTGAGCGGGGACGGAGTGCTGAGCGGGGAAGGAGTGCTGAGCGGGGATGGAGTGCTGAGTGGGGACGGAGTGCTGAGTGGGGACGGAGTGCTGAGCGGGGATGGAGTGCTGAGCGGGGACGGAGTGCTGAGTGGGGACGGAGTGCTGAGCGGGGATGGAGTGCTGAGTGGGGACGGAGTGCTGAGTGGGGACGGAGTGCTGAGTGGGGATGGAGTGCTGAGTGGGGACGGAGTGCTGAGTGAGGACGGAGTGCTGAGTGGGGACGGAGTGCTGAGTGAGGACGGAGTGCTGAGTGAGGACGGAGTGCTGAGTGGGGACGGAGTGCTGAGTGAGGACGGAGTGCTGAGTGAGGACGGAGTGCTGAGTGGGGACGGAGTGCTGAGTGAGGACGGAGTGCTGAGTGAGGACGGAGTGCTGAGTGAGGACGGAGTGCTGAGCGGGGACGGAGTGCTGAGTGGGGACGGAGTGCTGAGTGGGGACGGAGTGCTGAGTGAGGACGGAGTGCTGAGTGGGGATGGAGTGCTGAGTGGGGACGGAGTGCTGAGTGGGGATGGAGTGCTGAGTGGGGACGGAGTGCTGAGTGGGGATGGCGCACTGAGCGGGGACGGCGCGTTGCTGTCAGTCTCGGATGGAAGTGAGTGGAGAATCATTAAACATTTAATGTTCAGGATCTGTCTGCGGTTGATGGACGGGGAACTGTCAGCTGAACTGTTTGGAGAAAATGAAGAAATCGTTCGGCTCATCATTCCTCGGTGTCGGTAACAATTGTAATCCGCAAACAAAAAAAAACAAATATCACCGCACTCTTATAACCGCCAGAGATAGCGGCTGCGTGTAATTGGGTGATCGGTAATAAGAATTGTGACTGATCTCACCGGTGATAGCGATTGTCTGCTGATTGTTTGACATATTACGTTCGTTGTATTATAGATGATGACGAGCGATGAGCGCCGCGTCTGGAGCACCTCCGGGATCTGACATTTCTAGGATAAGAGAGCGACGCCCAAAGCCGCTGGTGATAACCAGAGCGCCGTGCTCATGTCAGCCATGGGGGGGCAACGACCTCAACCCTTCCACATCGAATGTAAATCGTTCTCAGCTGGAGAATTGTATGAGATAAAAATCTCCGAAACACGTTGGATCTCCTCGAACCGTAAACATTCCATCTGTATATAGATGACCCCAGTATATAGTACATTCCATCTGTATATAGATGACCCCAGTATATAGTACATTCCATCTGTATATAGATGACCCCAGTATATAGTACATTCCATCTGTATATAGATGACCCCAGTATATAGTACATTCCATCTATATATAGATGACCCCAGTATATAGTACATTCCATCTATATATAGATGACCCCAGTATATAGTACATTCCATCTGTATATAGATGACCCCGGTATATAGTACATTCCACCTGTATATAGATGACCTCGGTATATAGTACATTCCACCTGTATATAGATGACCCCGGTATATAGTACATTCCATCTATATATAGATGACCTCGGTATATAGTACATTCCACCTGTATATAGATGACCCCGGTATATAGTACATTCCATCTATATATAGATGACCTCGGTATATAGTACATTCCATCTATATATAGATGACCCCGGTATATAGTACATTCCATCTATATATAGATGACCTCGGTATATAGTACATTCCACCTGTATATAGATGACCCCGGTATATAGTACATTCCATCTATATATAGATGACCTCGGTATATAGTACATTCCATCTATATATAGATGACCCCGGTATATAGTACATTCCATCTATATATAGATGACCTCGGTATATAGTACATTCCATCTATATATAGATGACCCCGGTATATAGTACATTCCATCTATATATAGATGACCCCGGTATATAGTACATTCCATCTATATATAGATGACCTCGGTATATAGTACATTCCACCTGTATATAGATGACCCCGGTATATAGTACATTCCATCTATATATAGATGACCTCGGTATATAGTACATTCCATCTATATATAGATGACCCCGGTATATAGTACATTCCATCTATATATAGATGACCTCGGTATATAGTACATTCCATCTATATATAGATGACCTCGGTATATAGTACATTCCACCTGTATATAGATGACCCCGGTATATAGTACATTCCATCTATATATAGATGACCCCAGTATATAGTACATTCCATCTATATATAGATGACCCCGGTATATAGTACATTCCATCTATATATAGATGCCCCCGGTATATAGTACATTCCATCTATATATAGATGACCTCGGTATATAGTACATTCCACCTGTATATAGATGACCCCGGTATATAGTACATTCCATCTATATATAGATGACCTCGGTATATAGTACATTCCATCTATATATAGATGACCTCGGTATATAGTACATTCCATCTATATATAGATGACCTCGGTATATAGTACATTCCATCTATATATAGATGACCTCGGTATATAGTACATTCCACCTGTATATAGATGACCCCGGTATATAGTACATTCCATCTATATATAGATGACCTCGGTATATAGTACATTCCATCTGTATATAGATGACCCCGGTATATAGTACATTCCATCTATATATAGATGACCTCGGTATATAGTACATTCCATCTATATATAGATGACCCCGGTATATAGTACATTCCATCTATATATAGATGACCTCGGTATATAGTACATTCCATCTATATATAGATGACCTCGGTATATAGTACATTCCATCTATATATAGATGACCCCGGTATATAGTACATTCCATCTATATATAGATGACCCCGGTATATAGTACATTCCATCTATATATAGATGACCTCGGTATATAGTACATTCCATCTATATATAGATGACCTCGGTATATAGTACATTCCATCTATATATAGATGACCCCAGTATATAGTACATTCCATCTATATATAGATGACCCCGGTATATAGTACATTCCATCTATATATAGATGACCTCGGTATATAGTACATTCCATCTGTATATAGATGACCCCGGTATATAGTACATTCCATCTGTATATAGATGACCTCGGTATATAGTACATTCCATCTATATATAGATGACCTCGGTATATAGTACATTCCATCTATATATAGATGACCTCGGTATATAGTACATTCCATCTATATATAGATGACCTCGGTATATAGTACATTCCATCTATATATAGATGACCCCAGTATATAGTACATTCCATCTATATATAGATGACCTCGGTATATAGTACATTCCATCTATATATAGATGACCTCGGTATATAGTACATTCCATCTATATATAGATGACCCCAGTATATAGTACATTCCATCTATATATAGATGACCCCGGTATATAGTACATTCCATCTATATATAGATGACCTCGGTATATAGTACATTCCATCTGTATATAGATGACCCCGGTATATAGTACATTCCATCTATATATAGATGACCTCGGTATATAGTACATTCCATCTATATATAGATGACCCCAGTATATAGTACATTCCACCTGTATATAGATGACCCCAGTATATAGTACATTCCATCTATATATAGATGACCCCAGTATATAGTACATTCCATTTATATATAGATGACCCCGGTATATAGTACATTCCATCTATATATAGATGACCTCGGTATATAGTACATTCCATTTATATATAGATGACCCCGGTATATAGTACATTCCATCTGATTACCAATCACCATTGCAATCTATATACAGATGGAATATTTACTGACGGTTCAAGCAGATCCGACGCGTTTCGGAGATCTTTTCTGCTTCATCAGGACTAATGATAAATACAAAGAAAAGTATTTGTATTTCTGTCTGTCGGGAAGTTCTGCTTTCTCAGTGATCTTGGCACGTCTAATGCCCTCAGGTAAGTCCCTGTATAGAGAGGTATTTACTAACGTGTACAAACTCACCTTCATAACTTTACCTCATTAAATTCTTCTCCAGCTCAGAATTCCACATTCCATCTGTATATACACTCACCAGACACTTTATTAGATACACCTATTCAGTTTCTTGGTAACTCAAATTACTAATCAGCCAATCACACGCCAGCAACTCAATGCATTTAGGCCTCTAGACGTGGTGAAGACGACTTGATGCATGAGAATGGGGGAAGAAAGGGGATGTGGGTGACTTTGAACGTGGCATGGTTGTTGGTGGCAGACGGGCTGGTCGGAGTATTTCTGGATTTTCACACACAGCCATCTCTTAGGATTACAGAGAATGGTGGGAAAAAGAGAAAATATCCAGTGAGCGGCAGTTGTGTGAGGAAAATGCCTTGTTGAGGTCAGAGGAGAATGGGCAGACTGGTTCCTGATGATAGAAAGACAACAGGAGCTCAAATAACCTCTCGTTACATCCAAGGTACGCAGAATACCATCTCTGAACACACAACACATCCAACCTTGAAGCAGATGGGCTACAGCAGCAGAAGACCACACCGGGTGCCACTCCTGTCAGCTGAGAACAGGAAACTGAGGCTACAATTGGCACCGATCACCAAAATAGGACAATAGAAGATTGGAAAAACGTTGGCTGGTCTGATGAGTCTGGATTTCATCTCCGACATTCAGATGGTGGGGTCAGAATTTGGGGCATTAATCCATCCTGCCTTGTATCACCGGTTCAGGCTGGTGGTGGGGGGGGTGCTTTAGGAGGGGGGGGGTGGTTTGTTTGTCGCCCCCGGGGGGAGGGTGGTTTGTTGCCCCCGGGGGGGAGGGTGGAGGGAGGTTTGTTTGTCACCCCCGGGGGGAGGGTGGTTTCTTTGTCGCCCCCGGGGGTGGAGGGTGGTTAGATTGTCACCCCAGGGGGCAGGGTGGTTAGTTTGTCACCCCAGGGGGGAGGGTGGTTTGTTGCCCCCAGGGGGGAGGGTGGTTAGTTTGTCGCCCCCGGGGGGAGGGTGGTTTGTTGCCCCCGGGGGGAGGGTGGTTAGTTTGTCGCCCCCGGGGGGAAGGTGGTTTGTTGCCCCCAGGGGGGAGGATGGTTTATTTGTCACCCCCGGGGGAGGGTGGTTTGTTTGTCGTCCCCGGGGGGGAGGGTGGTTTGTTGACCTCGGGGGGGAAGGTGGTTAGTTTGTTGCCCCCAGGGGGGAGGGTGGTTTGTTTGTCGCCCCCAGGGGAGGGTGGTTTGTTGCCCCCGGGGGGGAGGGTGGTTTGTTTATTGCCCCCGGAGGGTGGATTGTTGCCCCCAGGGGGGAGGGTGGTTGGTTGCCACCAGGGGGAGGGTAGTTTGTTTGTCGCCCCCTGGGGGAGGGTGGTTTGTTGCCCCCAGGGCAGAGGGTGGTTGGTTTGTCGCCCCCAGGGAAGAAGGGTGGTTTGTTTGTCGCCCCCGGGGGGAGGGTGGTTTGTTGCCCCCAGGGGGGGAAGGTGGTTAGTTTGTCGCCCCCATGGGGGGGAGGGTAGTTTGTTTGTCGCCCCCGGGGGAGGGTGGTTTGTTGTCCTCAGGGGGGAGGGTGGTTAGTTTGTTGCCCCCAGGGGGAGGGTGGTTTGTTGCTCCCAGGGGGAGGGTGGTTTGTTGCCCCCAGGGGGGAGGGTGGTTTGTTGCCCCCAGGGGGAGGGTGATTTGTTGCTCCCAGGGGGAGGGTGGTTTGTTGCCCCCAGGGGGAGGATGGTTTGTCGCCCCCAGGGGAGGGTGGTTTGTTGCCCCCAGGGGGAGGGTGGTTTGTTTGTTGCCCCCAGGGGGGAGGGTGGTTTGTTGCCCCTAGGGGGAGGATGGTTTGTTGCTCCCAGGGGGACGGTGGTTTGTTGCCCCAAGGGGGAGGGTGGTTTGTTGCCCCCAGGGGGGGAGGGTGGCTTGTTTATCACCCCCGGAGGGTGGTTTGTTTTTCGCCCCCGGAAGGTGGTTTGTTTGTCGCCCCTGGGGGAGGGTGGTTTGTTGCCCCCAGGGGGAGGGCGGTTTGTTGCCCCCAGGGGGAGGGTGGTTTGTTTGTCACCCCCAGGGGGAGGGTGGTTTGTTGCCCCCGGGGGGAGGGTGGTTTGTTTATTGCCCCCGGAGGGTGGTTTGTTGCCCCCAGGGGGAGGGTGGTTTGTTTGTCACCCCCAGGGGAGGGTGGTTTGTTGCCCCTGGGGGGGAGGTGGTTTGTTTATTGCCCCCGGAGGGTGGTTTGTTGCCCCCAGGGGGGAAGTTGGTTTGTTTGTCACCCCCGGGGGAGGGTGGTTTGTTTGTCACCCCCCAAGGGGAGGGTGGTTTGTTGCCCTCAGGGCAGAGGGTGGTTGGTTTGTCGCCCCCAGGGAAGAAGGGTGGTTTGTTTGTCACCCCCGGGGGGAGGGTGGTTTGTTGCCCCCCAGGGGGGGAAGGTGGTTAGTTTGTCGCCCCCATGGGGGGGAGGGTGGTTTGTTTGTCGCCCCCGGGGGAGGGTGGTTTGTTGCCCCCAGGGGGGAGGGTGGTTAGTTTGTTGCCCCCAGTGGGAGGGTGGTTTGTTGCCCCCGGGGGGGAGGGTGGTTTGTTTATTGCCCCCGGAGGGTGGTTTGTTGCCCCCAGGGGGAGGGTGGTTTGTTTGTCGCCCCCGGGGGAGGGTGGTTTGTTGCTCCCAGGGGGGAGGGTGGTTTGTTGCCCCCAGGGGGGGAAGGTGGTTAGTTTTTTGCCCCCAGTGGGAGGGTGGTTTGTTGCCCCCGGGGGGGAGGGTGGTTTGTTTATTGCCCCCGGAGGGTGGTTTGTTGCCCCCAGGGGGGAGGGTGGTTTGTTTGTCACCCCCGGGGGAGGGTGGTTTGTTTGTCCCCCCCCCAGGGGGAGGGTGGTTTGTTGCCCCCAGGGCAGAGGGTGGTTGGTTTGTCGCCCCCAGGGAAGAAGGGTGGTTTGTTTGTCGCCCCCGGGGGGAGGGTGGTTTGTTGCCCCCAGGGGGGAAGGTGGTTAGTTTGTCGCCCCCATGGGGGGTAAGGGTGGTTTGTTTGTCGCCCCTGGGGGAGGGTGGTTTGTTGCCCCCGGGGGGGAGGGTGGTTTGTTTATTGCCCCCGGAGGGTGGTTTGTTGCCCCCAGGGGGGAAGTTGGTTTGTTTGTCGCACCCGGGGGAGGGTGGTTTGTTTGTCACCCCCCAAGGGGAGGGTGGTTTGTTGCCCTCAGGGCAGAGGGTGGTTGGTTTGTCGCCCCCAGGGAAGAAGGGTGGTTTGTTTGTCGCCCCCGGGGGGAGGGTGGTTTGTTGCCCCCAGGGGGGAAGGTGGTTAGTTTGTGGCCCCCATGGGGGGGAGGGTGGTTTGTTTGTCGCCCCCGGGGGAGGGTGATTTGTTGCCCCTAGGGGGGAGGGTGGTTAGTTTGTTGCTCCCAGTGGGAGGGTGGTTTGTTGCCCCCGGGGGGAGGGTGGTTTGTTTATTGCCCCCGGAGGGTGGTTTGTTGCCCCCAGGGGGGAGGGTGGTTCGTTTGTCGCCCCCGGGGGAGGGTGGTTTGTTGCCCCCAGGGGGGAGTGTGGTTTGTTGCCCCCAGGGGGGGAAGGTGGTTAGTTTGTTGCCCCCAGTGGGAGGGTGGTTTGTTGCCCCCGGGGGGGAGGGTGGTTTGTTTATTGCCCCCGGAGGGTGGTTTGTTGCCCCCAGGGGGGAGGGTGGTTTGTTTGTCGCCCCCGGGGGAGGGTGGTTTGTTGCCCCCAGGGGGGAGGGTGGTTTGTTGCCCCCAGGGGGGGAAGGTGGTTAGTTTGTTGCCCCCAGTGGGAGGGTGGTTTGTTGCCCCCAGGGGGGGGTTGTTAGTTTGTTGCCCCCAGGGGGAGGGTGGTTTGTTGCCCCCGGGGGGGAGGGTGGTTTGTTTATTGCCCCCGGAGGGTGGTTTGTTGACCCCCAGGGGGGAGGGTGGTTTGTTTGTCACCCCCGGGGGAGGGTGGTTTGTTTGTCACCCCCCAAGGGGAGGGTGGTTTGTTGCCCTCAGGGCAGAGGGTGGATGGTTTGTCGCCCCCAGGGAAGAAGGGTGGTTTGTTTGTCGCCCCCGGGGGGAGGGTGGTTTGTTGCCCCCAGGGGGGGAAGGTGGTTAGTTTGTCGCCCCCTTGGGGGGGAGGGTGGTTTGTTTGTCGCCCCCGGGGGAGGGTGGTTTGTTGCCCCCAGGGGGGAGGGTGGTTAGTTTGTTGCCCCCAGTGGGAGGGTGGTTTGTTGCCCCCGGGGGGAGGGTGGTTTGTTGCCCCCGGGGGGAGGGTGGTTTGTTTATTGCCCCCGGAGGGTGGTTTGTTGCCCCCAGGGGGGAGGGTGGTTTGTTTGTCACCCCCGGGGGAGGGTGGTTTGTTTGTCACCCCCCAGGGGGAGGGTGGTTTGTTGCCCCCAGGGCAGAGGGTGGTTGGTTTGTCGCCCCCAGGGAAGAAGGGTGGTTTGTTTGTCGCCCCCGGGGGGAGGGTGGTTTATTGCCCCCAGGGGGGAAGGTGGTTAGTTTGTCGCCCCCATGGGGGGGAGGGTGGTTTGTTTGTCGCCCCCGGGGGAGGGTGGTTTGTTGCCCCCAGGGGGGAGGGTGGTTAGTTTGTTGCCCCCAGTGGGAGGGTGGTTTGTTGCCCCCGGGGGGAGGGTGGTTTGTTGCCCCCGGGGGGAGGGTGGTTTGTTTATTGCCCCCGGAGGGTGGTTTGTTGCCCCCAGGGGGGAGGGTGGTTTGTTTGTCACCCCCGGGGGAGGGTGGTTTGTTTGTCACCCCCCAGGGGGAGGGTGGTTTGTTGCCCCCAGGGCAGAGGGTGGTTGGTTTGTCGCCCCCAGGGAAGAAGGGTGGTTTGTTTGTCACCCCCGGGGGAGGTTGGTTTGTTTGTCACCCCCCAGGGGGAGGGTGGTTTGTTGCCCCCAGGGCAGAGGGTGGTTGGTTTGTCGCCCCCAGGGAAGAAGGGTGGTTTGTTGCCCCCGGGGGGAGGGTGGTTTGTTTATTGCCCCCGGAGGGTGGTTTGTTGCCCCCAGGGGGGAGGGTGGTTTGTTTGTCACCCCCGGGGGAGGGTGGTTTGTTTGTCACCCCCCAGGGGGAGGGTGGTTTGTTGCCCCCAGGGCAGAGGGTGGTTGGTTTGTCGCCCCCAGGGAAGAAGGGTGGTTTGTTTGTCGCCCCCGGGGGGAGGGTGGTTTGTTGCCCCCAGGGGGGGAAGGTGGTTAGTTTGTCGCCCCCATGGGGGGGATGGTGGTTTGTTTGTCGCCCCCGGGGGAGGGTGGTTTGTTGCCCCCAGGGGGGAGGGTGGTTAGTTTGTTGCCCCCAGGGGGAGGGTGGTTTGTTGCCCCCAGGGGGAGGGTGGTTTGTTGCCCCCGGGGGGAGGGTGGTTTGTTTGTCACCCCCAGGGGGAGGGTGGTTTTGTCTCCCCCAGGGAGGGAGGGTGGTTTGTTTGTCACCCCCAGGGGGAGGGTGGTTTGTTGCCCCCAGGGAGGGAGGGTGGTTTGTTGCCCCCGGGGGAGGGTGGTTTGTTTGTCGCCCCCGGGGGGGAGGGTGGTTTGTTGCCCCCAGGGGGGGAAGGTGGTTAGTTTGTCGCCCCCATGGGGGGTAAGGGTGGTTTGTTTGTCGCCCCCGGGGGAGGGTGGTTTGTTGCCACCAGGGGGGAGGGTTGTTAGTTTGTTGCCCCCAGGGGGAGGGTGGTTTGTTGCCCCCGGGGGGAGGGTGGTTTGTTTATTGCCCCCGGAGGGTGGTTTGTTGCCCCCAGGGGGGAGGGTGGTTTGTTTGTCACCCCCGGGGGAGGGTGGTTTGTTTGTCACCCCCCAGGGGGAGGGTGGTTTGTTGCCCCCAGGGCAGAGGGTGGTTGGTTTGTCGCCCCCAGGGAAGAAGGGTGGTTTGTTTGTCGCCCCCGGGGGGGAGGGTGGTTTGTTGCCCCCAGGGGGGGAAGGTGGTTAGTTTGTCGCCCCCATGGGGGGTAAGGGTGGTTTGTTTGTCGCCCCCGGGGGAGGGTGGTTTGTTGCCCCCAGGGGGGAGGGTTGTTAGTTTGTTGCCCCCAGGGGGAGGGTGGTTTGTTGCCCCCGGGGGGGAGGGTGGTTTGTTTATTGCCCCCGGAGGGTGGTTTGTTGCCCCCAGGGGGGAGGGTGGTTAGTTTGTTGCCCCCAGTGGGAGGGTGGTTTGTTGCCCCCGGGGGGGAGGGTGGTTTGTTGCCCCCGGGGGGGAGGGTGGTTTGTTTATTGCCCCCGGAGGGTGGTTTGTTGCCCCCAGGGGGGAGGGTGGTTTGTTTGTCACCCCCGGGGGAGGGTGGTTTGTTTGTCACCCCCCAGGGGGAGGGTGGTTTGTTGCCCCCAGGGCAGAGGGTGGTTGGTTTGTCGCCCCCAGGGAAGAAGGGTGGTTTGTTTGTCGCCCCCGGGGGGGAGGGTGGTTTGTTGCCCCCAGGGGGGAAGGTGGTTAGTTTGTCGCCCCCATGGGGGGTAAGGGTGGTTTGTTTGTCGCCCCCGGGGGAGGGTGGTTTGTTGCCCCCAGGGGGGAGGGTTGTTAGTTTGTTGCCCCCAGGGGGAGGGTGGTTTGTTGCCCCCGGGGGGGAGGGTGGTTTGTTTATTGCCCCCGGAGGGTGGTTTGTTGCCCCCAGGGGGGGAAGGTGGTTAGTTTGTCGCCCCCATGGGGGGGAGGGTGGTTTGTTTGTCGCCCCCGGGGGAGGGTGGTTTGTTGCCCCCAGGGGAGAGGGTGGTTAGTTTGTTGCCCCCAGTGGGAGGGTGGTTTGTTGCCCCCGGGGGGAGGGTGGTTTGTTGCCCCCGGGGGGGGAGGGTGGTTTGTTTATTGCCCCCGGAGGGTGGTTTGTTGCCCCCAGGGGGGAGGGTGGTTTGTTTGTCACCACCGGGGGAGGGTGGTTTGTTTGTCACCCCCCAGGGGGAGGGTGGTTTGTTGCCCCCAGGGCAGAGGGTGGTTGGTTTGTCACCCCCAGGGAAGAAGGGTGGTTTGTTTGTCGCCCCCGGGGGGAGGGTGGTTTGTTGCCCCCAGGGGGGAAGGTGGTTAGTTTGTTGCCCCCATGGGGGGGAGGGTGGTTTGTTTGTCGCCCCCGGGGGAGGGTGGTTTGTTGCCCCCAGGGGGGAGGGTGGTTAGTTTGTTGCCCCCAGGGGGAGGGTGGTTTGTTGCCCCCGGGGGGGAGGGTGGTTTGTTTATTGCCCCCGGAGGGTGGTTTGTTGCCCCCAGGGGGGAGGGTGGTTTGTTTGTCACCCCTGGGGGAGGGTGGTTTGTTTGTCACCCCCCAGGGGGAGGGTGGTTTGTTGCCCCCAGGGCAGAGGGTGGTTGGTTTGTCGCCCCCAGGGAAGAAGGGTGGTTTGTTTGTCGCCCCCGGGGGGGAGGGTGGTTTGTTGCCCCCAGGGGGGGAAGGTGGTTAGTTTGTCGCCCCCATGGGGGGTAAGGGTGGTTTGTTTGTCGCCCCCGGGGGAGGGTGGTTTGTTGCCCCCAGGGGGGAGGGTTGTTAGTTTGTTGCCCCCAGGGGGAGGGTGGTTTGTTGCCCCCGGGGGGAGGGTGGTTTGTTTATTGCCCCCGGAGGGTGGTTTGTTGCCCCCAGGGGGGAGGGTGGTTTGTTTGTCACCCCCGGGGGAGGGTGGTTTGTTTGTCACCCCCAGGGGGAGGGTGGTTTGTTGCCCCCAGGGCAGAGGGTGGTTGGTTTGTCGCCCCCAGGGAAGAAGGGTGGTTTGTTTGTCGCCCCCGGGGGGAGGGTGGTTTGTTGCCCCCAGGGGGGAAGGTGGTTAGTTTGTCGCCCCCATGGGGGGGAGGGTGGTTTGTTTGTCGCCCCCGGGGGAGGGTGGTTTGTTGCCCCCAGGGGGGAGGGTGGTTAGTTTGTTGCCCCCAGGGGGAGGGTGGTTTGTTGCTCCCAGGGGGAGGGTGGTTTGTTGCCCCCGGGGGGAGGGTGGTTTGTTTGTCACCCCCAGGGGGAGGGTGGTTTGTTGCCCCCAGGGAGGGAGGGTGGTTTGTTTGTTACCCCCAGGGGGAGGGTGGTTTGTTGCCCCCAGGGAGGGAGGGTGGTTTGTTGCCCCCGGGGGAGGGTGGTTTGTTTGTCGCCCCCGGGAGAGGGTGGTTTGTTGCCCCCGGGGGAGGGTGGTTTGTTTGTCGCCCCCGGGGGAGGGTGGTTTGTTGCCCCCAGGGGGGGAAGGTGGTTAGTTTGTCGCCCCCATGGGGGGGAGGGTGGTTTGTTTGTCGCCCCCGGGGGAGGGTGGTTTGTTGCCCCCAGGGGGGAGGGTGGTTAGTTTGTTGCCCCCAGTGGGAGGGTGGTTTGTTGCCCCCGGGGGGAGGGTGGTTTGTTGCCCCCGGGGGGGAGGGTGGTTTGTTTATTGCCCCCGGAGGGTGGTTTGTTGCCCCCAGGGGGGAGGGTGGTTTGTTTGTCACCCCCGGGGGAGGGTGGTTTGTTTGTCACCCCCCAGGGGGAGGGTGGTTTGTTGCCCCCAGGGCAGAGGGTGGTTGGTTTGTCGCCCCCAGGGAAGAAGGGTGGTTTGTTTGTCGCCCCCGGGGGGAGGGTGGTTTGTTGCCCCCAGGGGGGAAGGTGGTTAGTTTGTCGCCCCCATGGGGGGGAGGGTGGTTTGTTTGTCGCCCCCGGGAGGGAGGTTGGTTAGTTTGTTGCCCCCAGGGGGAGGGTGGCTTGTTGCCCCCAGGGGGAGGGTGGTTTGTTGCCCCCGGGGGGAGGGTGGTTTGTTTGTCACCCCCAGGGGGAGGGTGGTTTTGTCTCCCCCAGGGAGGGAGGGTGGTTTGTTTGTCACCCCCAGGGGGAGGGTGGTTTGTTGCCCCCAGGGAGGGAGGGTGGTTTGTTGCCCCCGGGGGAGGGTGGAGTGTTTGTTGCCCCCGGGGGAGGGTGGTTTGTTGCCCCCAGGGGGGAGGGTGGTTTGTTTGTCGTCCCCTGGGGGAGGGTGGTTTGTTGCCCCCAGGGGGGAGGGTGGTTTGTTTGTCACCCCCGGGGGAGGGTGGTTTGTTGCCCCCAGGGGGGAGGGTGGTTTGTTTGTCACCCCCGGGGGAGGGTGGTTTGTTGCCCCCAGGGGGGAGGGTGGTTTGTTTGTCGCCCCCTGGGGGAGGGTGGTTTGTCGCCCCCAGGGGAGGGTGGTTTGTTGCCCCCAGGGGGGGAGGGTGGCTTGTTTATCGCCCCCGGAGGGTGGTTTGTTTGTCGCCCCCGGAAGGTGGTTTGTTTGTCGCCCCTGGGGGAGGGTGGTTTGTTGCCCCCAGGGGGAGGGTGGTTTGTTGCCCCCCAGGGGGAGGGTGGTTTGTTGCCCCCGGGGGAGGGTGGTTTGTTGCCTGCAGGGGGGAGGGTGGTTTGTTTGTTGCCCCCGGGGGAGGGTGGTTTGTTTGTCGCCCCGGGGGAGGGTGGTTTGTTTGTTGCCCCCGGGGGAGGGTGGTTTGTTGCCCCCAGGGGGAGGGTGGTTTGTTGCCTGCAGGGGGGAGGGTGGTTTGTTTGTTGCCCCCGGGGGAGGGTGGTTTGTTTGTCGCCCCGGGGGAGGGTGGTTTGTTTGTTGCCCCCGGGGGAGGGTGGTTTGTTTGTCGCCCCCGGGGGAGGGTGTTTTGTTTGTTGCCCAAGGGGGGTGGTTTATTTGTCGCCCCCGGGGAAGGGTGGTTTGTTTGTCACCCCCCAGGAGGAGGGTGGTTTGTTGCCCCCAGGGCAGAGGGTGGTTGGTTTGTCGCCCGGGGGGAGGGTGGTTAGTTTGTTGCCTCCAGGGGGAGGGTGGTTTGTTGCCCCCGGGGGGGAGAGTGGTTTGTTTATTGCCCCCGGAGGGTGGTTTGTTGCCCCCAGGGGGGAGGGTGGTTTGTTTGTCGCCCCCGGGGGAGGGTGGTTTGTTTGTCACCCCCCAGGGGGAGGGTGGTTTGTTGCCCCCGGGGGGAGGGTGGTTTGTTTGTCACCCCCAGGGGGAGGGTGGTTTGTTGCCCCCAGGGAGGGAGGGTGGTTTGTTTGTCACCCCCAGGGGGAGGGTGGTTTGTTGCCCCCGGGGGGTGGTTTATTTGTCGCCCCCGGGGAAGGGTGGTTGGGGAGGATGGTTTGTTGCCCCCAGGGGGGGAGGGTGGCTTGTTTATCGCCCCCGGAGGGTGGTTTGTTTGTCGCCCCCGGGGGAGGGTGGTTTGTTTGTCGCCCCCGGGGGAGGGTGGTTTGTTTGTTGCCCCCGGGGGAGGGTGGTTTGTTTGTTGCCCCGGGGGAGGGTGGTTTGTTGCCCTCGGGGGGTGGTTTATTTGTCGCCCCCGGGAAAGGGTGGTTTGTTTGTCACCCCCCAGGGGGAGGGTGGTTTGTTGCCCCCAGGGCAGAGGATGGTTGGTTTGTCGCCCCCAGGGAAGAAGGGTGGTTTGTTTGTCGCCCCCGGGGGAGGGTGGTTTGTTGCCCCCAGGGGGGAGGGTGGTTTGTTTGTCGCCCCCTGGGGGAGGGTGGTTTGTTGCCCCCAGGGGGGGAAGGTGGTTAGTTTGTCGCCCCCATGGGGGGGAGGGTGGTTTGTTTGTCGCCCCCGGGGGAGGGTGGTTTGTTGCCCCCAGGGGGGAGGGTGGTTAGTTTGTTGCCCCCAGTGGGAGGGTGGTTTGTTGCCCCCGGGGGGAGGGTGGTTTGTTGCCCCCGGGGGGGAGGGTGGTTTGTTTATTGCCCCTGGAGGGTGGTTTGTTGCCCCCAGGGGGGAGGGTGGTTTGTTTGTCACCACCGGGGGAGGGTGGTTTGTTTGTCACCCCCCAGGGGGAGGGTGGTTTGTTGCCCCCAGGGCAGAGGGTGGTTGGTTTGTCGCCCCCAGGGAAGAAGGGTGGTTTGTTTGTCGCCCCCGGGGGGAGGGTGGTTTGTTGCCCCCAGGGGGGAAGGTGGTTAGTTTGTTGCCCCCATGGGGGGGAGGGTGGTTTGTTTGTCGCCCCCGGGGGAGGGTGGTTTGTTGCCCCCAGGGGGGAGGGTGGTTAGTTTGTTGCCCCCAGGGGGAGGGTGGTTTGTTGCCCCCGGGGGGGAGGGTGGTTTGTTTATTGCCCCCGGAGGGTGGTTTGTTGCCCCCAGGGGGGAGGGTGGTTTGTTTGTCACCCCCGGGGGAGGGTGGTTTGTTTGTCACCCCCCAGGGGGAGGGTGGTTTGTTGCCCCCAGGGCAGAGGGTGGTTGGTTTGTCGCCCCCAGGGAAGAAGGGTGGTTTGTTTGTCGCCCCCGGGGGGGAGGGTGGTTTGTTGCCCCCCAGGGGGGGAAGGTGGTTAGTTTGTCGCCCCCATGGGGGGTAAGGGTGGTTTGTTTGTCGCCCCCGGGGGAGGGTGGTTTGTTGCCCCCAGGGGGGAGGGTTGTTAGTTTGTTGCCCCCAGGGGGAGGGTGGTTTGTTGCCCCCGGGGGGAGGGTGGTTTGTTTATTGCCCCCGGAGGGTGGTTTGTTGCCCCCAGGGGGGAGGGTGGTTTGTTTGTCACCCCCGGGGGAGGGTGGTTTGTTTGTCACCCCCAGGGGGAGGGTGGTTTGTTGCCCCCAGGGCAGAGGGTGGTTGGTTTGTCGCCCCCAGGGAAGAAGGGTGGTTTGTTTGTCGCCCCCGGGGGGAGGGTGGTTTGTTGCCCCCAGGGGGGAAGGTGGTTAGTTTGTTGCCCCCATGGGGGGGAGGGTGGTTTGTTTGTCGCCCCCGGGGGAGGGTGGTTTGTTGCCCCCAGGGGGGAGGGTGGTTAGTTTGTTGCCCCCAGGGGGAGGGTGGTTTGTTGCCCCCGGGGGGGAGGGTGGTTTGTTTATTGCCCCCGGAGGGTGGTTTGTTGCCCCCAGGGGGGAGGGTGGTTTGTTTGTCACCCCCGGGGGAGGGTGGTTTGTTTGTCACCCCCCAGGGGGAGGGTGGTTTGTTGCCCCCAGGGCAGAGGGTGGTTGGTTTGTCGCCCCCAGGGAAGAAGGGTGGTTTGTTTGTCGCCCCCGGGGGGGAGGGTGGTTTGTTGCCCCCAGGGGGGGAAGGTGGTTAGTTTGTCGCCCCCATGGGGGGTAAGGGTGGTTTGTTTGTCGCCCCCGGGGGAGGGTGGTTTGTTGCCCCCAGGGGGGAGGGTTGTTAGTTTGTTGCCCCCAGGGGGAGGGTGGTTTGTTGCCCCCGGGGGGAGGGTGGTTTGTTTATTGCCCCCGGAGGGTGGTTTGTTGCCCCCAGGGGGGAGGGTGGTTTGTTTGTCACCCCCGGGGGAGGGTGGTTTGTTTGTCACCCCCAGGGGGAGGGTGGTTTGTTGCCCCCAGGGCAGAGGGTGGTTGGTTTGTCGCCCCCAGGGAAGAAGGGTGGTTTGTTTGTCGCCCCCGGGGGGAGAGTGGTTTGTTGCCCCCAGGGGGGGAAGGTGGTTAGTTTGTCACCCCCATGGGGGGGAGGGTGGTTTGTTTGTCGCCCCCGGGGGAGGGTGGTTTGTTGCCCCCAGGGGGGAGGGTGGTTAGTTTGTTGCCCCCAGGGGGAGGGTGGTTTGTTGCTCCCAGGGGGAGGGTGGTTTGTTGCCCCCCGGGGGGAGGGTGGTTTGTTTGTCACCCCCAGGGGGAGGGTGGTTTGTTGCCCCCAGGGAGGGAGGGTGGTTTGTTTGTTACCCCCAGGGGGAGGGTGGTTTGTTGCCCCCAGGGAGGGAGGGTGGTTTGTTGCCCCCGGGGGAGGGTGGTTTGTTTGTCGCCCCCGGGAGAGGGTGGTTTGTTGCCCCCGGGGGAGGGTGGTTTGTTTGTCGCCCCCGGGGGAGGGTGGTTTGTTGCCCCCGGGGGGAGGGTGGTTTGTTTATTGCCCCCGGTGGGTGGTTTGTTGCCCCCAGGGGGGAGGTTGGTTTGTTTGTCGCCCCCGGGGGAGGGTGGTTTGTTTGTCACCCCCCATGGGGAGGGTGGTTTGTTGCCCTCAGGGCAGAGGGTGGATGGTTTGTCGCCCCCAGGGAAGAAGGGTGGTTTGTTTGTCGCCCCCGGGGGAGGGTGGTTTGTTGCCCCCAGGGGGGGAAGGTGGTTAGTTTGTCGCCCCCATGGGGAGGAGGGTGGTTTGTTTGTCGCCCCCGGGGGAGGGTGGTTTGTTGCCCCCAGGGGGGAGGGTGGTTAGTTTGTTGCCCCCAGTGGGAGGGTGGTTTGTTGCCCCCGGGGGGAGGGTGGTTTGTTGCCCCCGGGGGGGAGGGTGGTTTGTTTATTGCCCCCGGAGGGTGGTTTGTTGCCCCCAGGGGGGAGGGTGGTTTGTTTGTCACCCCCGGGGGAGGGTGGTTTGTTTGTCACCCCCCAGGGGGAGGGTGGTTTGTTGCCCCCAGGGCAGAGGGTGGTTGGTTTGTCGCCCCCAGGGAAGAAGGGTGGTTTGTTTGTCGCCCCCGGGGGGAGGGTGGTTTGTTGCCCCCAGGGGGGAAGGTGGTTAGTTTGTCGCCCCCATGGGGGGGAGGGTGGTTTGTTTGTCGCCCCCGGGGGAGGGTGGTTTGTTGCCCCCAGGGGGGAGGGTGGTTAGTTTGTTGCCCCCAGGGGGTGGGTGGTTTGTTGCCCCCGGGGGGGAGGGTGGTTTGTTTATTGCCCCCGGAGGGTGGTTTGTTGCCCCCAGGGGGGAGGGTGGTTTGTTTGTCACCCCCGGGGGAGGGTGGTTTGTTTGTCACCCCCCAGGGGGAGGGTGGTTTGTTGCCCCCAGGGCAGAGGGTGGTTGGTTTGTCGCCCCCAGGGAAGAAGGGTGGTTTGTTTGTCGCCCCCGGGGGGAGGGTGGTTTGTTGCCCCCAGGGGGGGAAGGTGGTTAGTTTGTCGCCCCCATGGGGGGGAGGGTGGTTTGTTTGTCGCCCCCGGGGGGGAGGGTGGTTAGTTTGTTGCTCCCAGGGGGAGGGTGGTTTGTTGCCCCCAGGGGGAGGGTGGTTTGTTGCCCCCGGGGGGAGGGTGGTTTGTTTGTCACCCCCAGGGGGAGGGTGGTTTTGTCTCCCCCAGGGAGGGAGGGTGGTTTGTTTGTCACCCCCAGGGGGAGGGTGGTTTGTTGCCCCCAGGGAGGGAGGGTGGTTTGTTGCCCCCGGGGGAGGGTGGAGTGTTTGTTGCCCCCGGGGGAGGGTGGTTTGTTGCCCCCAGGGGGGAGGGTGGTTTGTTTGTCGTCCCCTGGGGGAGGGTGGTTTGTTGCCCCCAGGGGGGAGGGTGGTTTGTTTGTCACCCCCGGGGGAGGGTGGTTTGTTGCCCCCAGGGGGGAGGGTGGTTTGTTTGTCACCCCCGGGGGAGGGTGGTTTGTTGCCCCCAGGGGGGAGGGTGGTTTGTTTGTCGCCCCCTGGGGGAGGGTGGTTTGTCGCCCCCAGGGGAGGGTGGTTTGTTGCCCCCAGGGGGGGAGGGTGGCTTGTTTATCGCCCCCGGAGGGTGGTTTGTTTGTCGCCCCCGGAAGGTGGTTTGTTTGTCGCCCCTGGGGGAGGGTGGTTTGTTGCCCCCAGGGGGAGGGTGGTTTGTTGCCCCCCAGGGGGAGGGTGGTTTGTTGCCCCCGGGGGAGGGTGGTTTGTTGCCTGCAGGGGGGAGGGTGGTTTGTTTGTTGCCCCCGGGGGAGGGTGGTTTGTTTGTCGCCCCGGGGGAGGGTGGTTTGTTTGTTGCCCCCGGGGGAGGGTGGTTTGTTGCCCCCAGGGGGAGGGTGGTTTGTTGCCTGCAGGGGGGAGGGTGGTTTGTTTGTTGCCCCCGGGGGAGGGTGGTTTGTTTGTCGCCCCGGGGGAGGGTGGTTTGTTTGTTGCCCCCGGGGGAGGGTGGTTTGTTTGTCGCCCCCGGGGGAGGGTGTTTTGTTTGTTGCCCAAGGGGGATGGTTTATTTGTCGCCCCCGGGGAAGGGTGGTTTGTTTGTCACCCCCCAGGAGGAGGGTGGTTTGTTGCCCCCAGGGCAGAGGGTGGTTGGTTTGTCGCCCGGGTGGAGGGTGGTTAGTTTTTTGCCTCCAGGGGGAGGGTGGTTTGTTGCCCCCGGGGGGGAGAGTGGTTTGTTTATTGCCCCCGGAGGGTGGTTTGTTGCCCCCAGGGGGGAGGGTGGTTTGTTTGTCGCCCCCGGGGGAGGGTTGTTTGTTTGTCACCCCCCAGGGGGAGGGTGGTTTGTTGCCCCCGGGGGGAGGGTGGTTTGTTTGTCACCCCCAGGGGGAGGGTGGTTTGTTGCCCCCAGGGAGGGAGGGTGGTTTGTTTGTCACCCCCAGGGGGAGGGTGGTTTGTTGCCCCCGGGGGGTGGTTTATTTGTCGCCCCCGGGGAAGGGTGGTTGGGGAGGATGGTTTGTTGCCCCCAGGGGGGGAGGGTGGCTTGTTTATCGCCCCCGGAGGGTGGTTTATTTGTCGCCCCCGGAAGGTGGTTTGTTTGTCGCCCCTGGGGGAGGGTGGTTTGTTGCCCCCAGGGGGGAGGGTGGTTTGTTGCCCCCAGGGGGAGGGTGGTTTGTTGCCCCCGGGGGAGGGTGGTTTGTTTGTCGCCCCCGGGGGAGGGTGGTTTGTTTGTCGCCCCCGGGGGAGGGTGGTTTGTTTGTCGCCCCCGGGGGAGGGTGGTTTGTTTGTTGCCCCCGGGGGAGGGTGGTTTGTTTGTTGCCCCGGGGGAGGGTGGTTTGTTGCCCTCGGGGGGTGGTTTATTTGTCGCCCCCGGGAAAGGGTGGTTTGTTTGTCACCCCCCAGGGGGAGGGTGGTTTGTTGCCCCCAGGGCAGAGGATGGTTGGTTTGTCGCCCCCAGGGAAGAAGGGTGGTTTGTTTGTCGCCCCCGGGGGAGGGTGGTTTGTTGCCCCCAGGGGGAGGGTGGTTAGTTTGTTGCCCCCAGGGGGAGGGTGGTTTGTTGCCCCCAGGGAGGGAGGGTGGTTTGTTGCCCCCGGGGGAGGGTGGTTTGTTTGTCGCCCCCGGGGGAGGGTGGTTTGTTGCCCCCAGGGGGGAGGGTGGTTTGTTTGTCGCCCCCTGGGGGAGGGTGGTTTGTCGCCCCCAGGGGAGGGTGGTTTGTTGCCCCCAGGTGGGAAGGGTGGCTTGTTTATCGCCCCCGGAGGGTGGTTTGTTTGTCGCCCCCGGAAGGTGGTTTGTTTGTCGCCCCCAGGGGAGGGTGGTTTGTTGCCCCCGGGGGAGGGTGGTTTGTTTGTCGCCCCCGGGGGAGGGTGGTTTGTTTGTTGCCCCCGGGGGAGGGTGGTTTGTTTGTCGCCCCCAGGGGAGGGTGGTTTGTTGCCCCCAGGGGGGAGGGTGGTTTGTTCCCCCCGGGGGATGGTGGTTTGTTGCTCCCAGGGGGAGGGTGGTTTGTTGCCTGCAGGGGGAGGGTGGTTTGTTGCCCCCGGGGGAGGGTGGTTTGTTGCCCCCAGGGGGAGGGTGGTTTGTTGCCCCCGGGGGAGGGTGGTTTGTTGCCTGCAGGGGGAGGGTGGTTTGTTGCCCCCAGGGGGAGGGTGGTTTGTTTGTCGCCCCCCCGGGCGATCAAAGGGTTAAATGTGTGCCTAGCCGGTGTTTATGTGTACTGTGTGCTGCTTTTACTAAGGGATATGCTTTGCAGGGAAAGAAAATCCTTCCCATCCCCCGCTGACAGGACAGAGCTCTGCATTGGTTACATAGGCAGAGCTCCGCCCCATGTCTCCGTTCAATGATTGGCTGGTGCCGGAGGACATCCATTGGCCGGCACCCATTGATCAGATTCTGCTGTGACTAATACACATTAGAAGTGGGGTTTGTGCCCCCCTCCCCTGTTGGCAGAAGTGTAGAATGACATGTATATACAATATATGTAATTCTGTACAGGAGGACCACCCAGCAGCAGTAAATCTTCTATGGAGATATAGAACACACGCTGTGTAATCTTCATTCTCCTTCTATCTCTGTATGGGGGTGACGGCTCTGTGATTATTATAATAATAAAGTCCCTTCTTCCCTATAGATATCCAGCGGTCACATGACCCGGCTCTCTACCAGCCTGTCTGCAGGGAAACATAAGTAGGAGGAGCTTCCAGTCCTCTGATGCTGGTCACATGTTCAACATAAAAACAGTCTTTTGGAATACAGAGAAAGAATAAATAATATCGATAAACTGTTATAAATTATCATCCAAATATATATTTGAAATCAAATCTTTATTATTTTTTGGCGATAACATAGTGTGGGCGGAGTTCTGCCAGTCACAGGCTTTGTCACGCCCCCTCCAGCCTGTGTCTTAGAATAAGAGGGAGGTGAAGCCTCCATCAATCTACATGGCCCGCCCCCATTGTGTTTAGCTGGTTAGTGGGCGTGGAGGAGGAGGGAGTGGCCTGTCATTGTGTATACGCCCACATGCGTGACTGGGGTTTAGTGACACTTTGAGCTGCACTACAAAGCCCCTCCCCTTTGATTTGATGGACAGGTAGGTAGTGTGATGCGGCAGCGTAGTCTCCGCCCTGGTTGGGGGTCGGCCCGCACTGGCGGAGTGCTTGAGTCTTCCATACAATGCTCTTTTGTTCGATGTTTCTGCTCCTTCGTGGTGGAGAATGAAGTCGGGGGCGGCGGCGCGCTTCGCTCACATATGATAATTACACCTTGTGCCATAGAAGGATAATTTACTAAGAAAAGTGCTGACCCCCCGCTGAGCCGCCGCCGGAGGAAACACAGGAAAAGCCTCGAACGTCAGATTACAGACTATAATTCCCTCCCAGCGATCGCTCGCTGTATTTAACGCAACAATGTGCGGCGGATCATTGAAACGCCTTGAAGGGTTTGATGGCGGAACGCGTCGTGTTGATTTTTTGTGTTCTTGTTTTGCAAAATGTTATTTTCCATTTTTATGTGACTAATAAATTGGAGGAGCGCAAATAAAACGAACAATCGCAACGTCAGAAAGACGATCGATGGGGGTTCTGGGAGGGATTGTCAATGTGGATTTCAAGGCATTTCGAGGGGAATTTGGGATCCGGCCATTATCTGCTGTGACGAGACATCGGAGCCACGCCCAGTCCGCCCGCCGAACGCCAGGAACGATCCTCCTACATCTTCACCATTCTCTATGGATCATCAATGTGCTGCAGGGCATGCTGGGGATTGTAGTCCGGAGAGAAGTCATGGTGACACTCTCTATTCTACTTACCCCAAGAAGAGTCCTCCATTCTATAAACACCTCCACCTCTAATCATTAAAGAGTCTCCAGTTCAGTGACTCTGCCTAGGCTGAGATGATGTCATCAGTCTGCTGCAGGCAGGAGGAGGCATTTCCTCAGTCTCCCCTCCCCCAGTGATCAGACTGTACATTGTACAGACACCGGACTTTACAGGATTGTGTCATCCCAGTCCAGGAAATAATGTGATTCTCAATGGCGCCGGCCTTCTGGAGAGGAGATCAGAGGAAGACATTGTCAGGGGGAGTGAGAGGAAATACCCGGGGGGGGGGAGGAGGGGGCACTGACACTTTACTCAGGAAATATATACCTGATGACATTGAGTGGTTGCCATGGGACCAGCTTGGGGTGATACACAACGTCCCCCTGGTTGGCTGTACTCAGTAATAATACTCAGGTACCCCCCCTCCCCCCATGATACAGAATGGCTCCATGGAATCCTCGATCCTCATGTTGTAGCAGGAGACAAAATCAGACCTGAGAATGATGTGAAGGTGGAGGGTGGCTGATTACGGGGCTTAGGTAAGGATTGGGGTTCAGCTGATGGGAGGTCTTAGTTTTGGGGTTCGGAATAGAGGGTGGCTGATTACGGGGCTTAGGTAAGGATTGGGGTTCAGCTGATGGGAGGTCTTAGTTTTGGGGTTCGGAATAGAGGGTGGCTGATTACGGGGCTTAGGTAAGGACTGGGGTTCAGCTGATGGGAGGTCTTAATTTTGGGGTTCGGAATAGAGGGTGGCTGATTACGGGGCTTAGGTAAGGATTGGGGTTCAGCTGATGGGAGGTCTTAGTTTTGGGGTTCGGAATAGAGGGTGGCTGATTACGGGGCTTAGGTAAGGATTGGGGTTCAGCTGATGGGAGGTCTTAGTTTTGGGGTTCGGAATAGAGGGTGGCTGATTACGGGGCTTAGGTAAGGACTGGGGTTCAGCTGATGGGAGGTCTTAATTTTGGGGTTCGGAATAGAGGGTGGCTGATTACGGGGCTTAGGTAAGGATTGGGGTTCAGCTGATGGGAGGTCTTAGTTTTGGGGTTCGGAATAGAGGGTGGCTGATTACGGGGCTTAGGTAAGGACTGGGGTTCAGCTGATGGGAGGTCTTAATTTTGGGGTTCGGAATAGAGGGTGGCTGATTACGGGGCTTAGGTAAGGATTGGGGTTCAGCTGATGGGAGGTCTTAGTTTTGGGGTTCGGAATAGAGGGTGGCTGATTACGGGGCTTAGGTAAGGATTGGGGTTCAGCTGATGGGAGGTCTTAGTTTTGGGGTTCGGAATAGAGGGTGGCTGATTACGGGGCTTAGGTAAGGACTGGGGTTCAGCTGATGGGAGGTCTTAGTTTTGGGGTTCGGAATAGAGGGTGGCTGATTACGGGGCTTAGGTAAGGATTGGGGTTCAGCTGATGGGAGGTCTTAGTTTTGGGGTTCGGAATAGAGGGTGGCTGATTACGGGGCTTAGGTAAGGATTGGGGTTCAGCTGATGGGAGGTCTTAGTTTTGGGGTTCGGAATAGAGGGTGGCTGATTACGGGGCTTAGGTAAGGATTGGGGTTCAGCTGATGGGAGGTCTTAGTTTTGGGGTTCGGAATAGAGGGTGGCTGATTACGGGGCTTAGGTAAGGATTGGGGTTCAGCTGATGGGAGGTCTTAGTTTTGGGGTTCGGAATAGAGGGTGGCTGATTACGGGGCTTAGGTAAGGATTGGGGTTCAGCTGATGGGAGGTCTTAGTTTTGGGGTTCGGAATAGAGGGTGGCTGATTACGGGGCTTAGGTAAGGACTGGGGTTCAGCTAATGGGGGGTCTTAGTTTTGGGGTTCGGAATAGAGGGCGGAGCGGGCGAGGAACACTATTTTGACCTGTTTTTGGCGCTGGAAGGGCACAACTTATTGTCAGACCTTCTATAGGAAGAAGAGGTCCATCAGCTTGGTGGACACATTGAAGGCCTTTGTAGCTAAGATGTGTCTACAGGCTTGTTGAGAAGACACCTTTTTATATGTTAGGTAACATGTTAGGTATCTATTTACTCGGCGTAACATCATCTTTTATGTGTTACCAAAAGATTGGGGTATATATTGTGTTTTTTTAGCATTTAATTCATTAAAGTGTATTTTTTCCCCAAAAAATTGCATTTGAAAAACTAATATGACATAAAAAATTGCAAAGATATCCATTTTATTCTCTAGGGTCTCTGCTAAAATATATATATATATAATGTTTGGGGGTTCTAAGTAACTTTCTAGCAAAAAATACAGATTTTTTAATATAACTTTATAACAATGTAACTTCCCACCAGCAGTGCATGTTTATTAGTTTCTATGGGAGGATGGTGGCATTAAGCTGTATTGGCTGACGGGTTGTCCAGCTTGGTGCGGCTTGATTTCCACAAGCTCCATAGGTCAGGTGAAGGCCCTCAACCCCTCATGTTGGATAACCGCCTTGACGTGCAGCTCTGCTCCCCTCCTCCGCATGGTAGAACGCGGCGTATTTGTGAACAACTCAAGAACCGTCAGCCTCCCAACCGGCATAATGTTCGGTATTCTAACTGGATGTAATTACATGGTTAGCATACCGTCATTCTTTCCTTATGACACTTGAAAATAGAAGTGACAAGTGAAAAGCAAAATGAAAAACCCTGGAAGCCAGGAGGGGGTAGATTAGTGTAAAGGGATAAACAGAGAGAACCTCGGCGTGGTGGGAGAATGTTATTAGATGACGGATAAAAGAGGGGAAAAGTCATTTCAGCAATCAGGAGGTGTTAACTCGTCTCAGCCTGCCGCTGAAATTACGAGACGGTTTGAAGCTGCTCAGCAGAACATGACATTTGGATGAAAAAAATCCACCTCGGAATTAAGTTTTAATTTATATTTATGAACCATTCTGTGAATTATTTAACCCGAGCTGAACGCACCCGAAACACGCAACCGACTGCCGCCTCTGTGCATCTCCAAGCTTTCATCTTTATCGGTGGCTCAATCTCAGCAGGTTATGTAATGTTCATGTTCAGGCCTGGATATGGGGAAACACCACGCTGGTCTTGGTCCAGACAAACATCTAAAGGGGCAACAAAGCCTTGAAACCTAATTCCTTCGACCTGGAAGAGGATGGGCACCAGGGCGAGTTGGTGGGAAAGTCACCAGGGCAAGTTGGCGAGAGAGTCATTGGGGCGAGTTGGCGAGAGAGTCATTTGGGCGAGTTGGCAGGAGGGTCTCCAGGTAAAGTTGGAGAGAGGGTCACCAGGGTGAGTTGGTGGGAGGGTCAACAGGGCGAGTTGGCAGGAACGTCACCAGGGCGAGTTGGTGGGAGGATCACAAAAGCGAGTTGACGAGACTAGGGCGAGTTGGTAGGAGGGTCTCCAGGTAAAGTTGGCTGGAGGGTCACCAGGGTGAGTTGGCAGGAGGGTCACCATTAAAGTTGGTGGGAGGGTCACCAGGGTGAGTTGGCAGGAGGGTCACCAGGGCGAGTTGGCGACAAAGTCACTTGGACAAGTTGGCAGGAGGGTCTCCAGGTAAAGTTGGCAAGAGGGTCACTAGAATGAGTTGGTAGGAGGGTCACCAGGGCAAGCTGGCGAGAGAGTCACTTGGCGAGTTAGCAAGAGGGTCTCCAGGTGAAGTTGGCAAGAGGGTCACTAGAATGAGTTGGCAGGAGGGTCACCAGGGCGAGTTGGCAAGAGAGTCACTTGGCAAGTTAGCAAGAGGGTCTCCAGGTAAAGTTGACGGAAGGGTCACCAGGGCGAATTGGCGGGAGGAAGCACAGGGGGCACTGGCATTCACCACACCAAGGAGCAGCAAAGTGGTGGCATTTGAAGACAAGGGTATAGATGACCTTCTTTTAAACAGAACCCCCTTCACAATCATAGTCACTGATCTGGAGACAGAACATCATCTCCACTTACAAATCACGCCAATACAGAAGCACATTAAGCCACTCTCTTTTCTTGACCTCACATGTTGTTGCCAGGAGTGTGTTGGAGGAATTTCATATAATTGGTTCTGGTTACCTTCACCCAGCACCAGATATCTTATTCTGATCTGTTTAATAGATCTTTACACCTTTCACGTCTGCCTCCTGAGACGTCGGACGGGAAGATCGATCCCTGCAGCACTAATTGGAAGGGCCGGAGATGAACCTCCATCTATTTCCCCTCCTGGGAGACCCAGGATACCAAAATGATATCAGCTGCAGTGTAATAATCATCACTTCCATCCGACACCAAATGAAACCCCCAAACCACCGGCCATGGCAATCCGTCACCACCGGACACGTCGTGTGATAAACGGCTTTTCCTGCAATGTACGTAAAGAGGGACTCCGGTTATTGGATCAAAAACTGCCACATGACCACATATAATAACTGAAGAAATCTCTTTCTAAGAACAAAATATTCATCATGGAGTCTCATTGGTAAAGTCATGGCGCCGGGTGTCGGGTCTTATCAGTAAGAGAAGGAGGAGGGGGGAGGGTTGTGTCCGTCATTTTTTAAGAAGTTGCAGCAGTTTTTTTTTCAGCCTACAACAGATTTTGCTTTATTCCCTCAAACCAATTCTGAAATCCACCCCTTCATAACCAAGAACAACACCGAGCTACTAATTCACTCCGGGCTTATCTCTTACCTCCGCTATTGTAACTCCGTCCTCACTGGCCAACCTCAACACCAACTATCCTCCCACAATCCATCATTAATGCTCCCACCAGACCCATTCACCTTACCAACCGCACCTCCAACCCTCTCTACCAATCCCTCCACTGACCTCCATTCAGTGCCCTCCACCCCTCTCTACCAATCCCTCCACTGACCTCCATTCAGTGCCCTCCACCCCTCTCTACCAATCCCTCCACTGACCTCCATTCAGTGCCCTCCACCCCTCTCTACCAATCCCTCCACTGACCTCCATTCAGTGCCCTCCACCCCTCTCTGCCAATCCCTCCACTGGTCTCCATTCAGTGTCCTCCACCCCTCTCTACCAATCCCTCCACTGACCTCCATTCAGTGCCCTCCACCCCTGTACGCCAATCCCCCCACCGGTCTCCATTCAGTGTCCTCCACCCTTCTCTACCAATCCATCCACTGGTCTCCATTCAGTGCCCTCCACCCCTCTCTACCAATCCCTCCACTGGTCTCCATTCAGTGTCCTCCACCCCTCTCTACCAATCCCTCCACTGACCTCCATTCAGTGTCCTCCACCCCTCTCTACCAATCCATCCACTGGTCTCCATTCAGTGTCCTCCACCCCTCTCTACCAATCCCTCCACTGGCCTCCATTCAGTGTCCTCCACCCCTCTCTACCAATCCCTCCACTGGCCTCCATTTAGTAACCTGCACTCCCCACTGCCAATCCCTCCACTTGCCTCCATTCAGTGTCCTCTACTGTCGATCCCCCCACTGGACTCCATTTAGTGTCCTCCACCCCTCTCTACCAATCCTTTCACTGGTCTCCATTCAGTGTCCTCCACCCCTCTCTACCAATCCCTCCACTGGCCTCCATTCAGTGTCCTCCACCCCTCTCTACCAATCCCTCCACTGGCCTCCATTCAGTGTCCTCCACCCCTCTCTACCAATCCCTCCACTGACCTCCATTCAGTGTCCTCCACCCCTCTCTACCAATCCATCCACTGGTCTCCATTCAGTGTCCTCCACCCCTCTCTACCAATCCCTCCACTGGCCTCCATTCAGTGTCCTCCACCCCTCTCTACCAATCCCTCCACTGGCCTCCATTTAGTAACCTGCACTCCCCACTGCCAATCCCTCCACTTGCCTCCATTCAGTGTCCTCTACTGTCGATCCCCCCACTGGACTCCATTTAGTGTCCTCCACCCCTCTCTACCAATCCTTTCACTGGTCTCCATTCAGTGTCCTCCACCCCTCTCTACCAATCCCTCCACTGGCCTCCATTCAGTGTCCTCCACCCCTCTCTACCAATCCCTCCACTGGCCTCCATCCAGTATCCTTCAACCCTCTCTGCCAATCCCCCCACTGGTCTCCATTTAGTGTCCCCCATCCCTCTCTACCAATCCCTCCACTGGCCTCCATTCAGTGACCTACACCCCCTCTGCCAATCCCTCCACTGGCCTCCATTCAGTGTCCTCCACCCCTCTCTACCAATCCCTCCACTGACCTCCATTCAATATCCTCCAATCCTCTCTGCCAACCCCCCCACTGGTCTCCATTTAGTGTCCTCCACCCCCTCTCTACCAATCCCTCCACTGGCCTCCATTCAGTGTCCTCCACCCCTCTCTGCTAATCCCCCCACCGGTCTCCATTTAGTGTCCTCCACCCGTCTCTACCAATCCCTCCACTGGTCTCCATTCAGTGTCCCCCATCCCTCTCTACCAATCCCTCCACTGACCTCCATTCAGTGACCTACACCCCTCTGCCAATCCCTCCACTGGTCTCCATTTAGTGTCCTCCACCCCTCTCTACCAATCCAACCACTGGCCTCCATTCAGTGTCCTCCACCCCTCTCTACCAATCCCTCCACTTACCTCCACTCAGTGTCCTCCACCCCTCTCTACCAATCCCTCCACTTACCTCCACTCAGTGTCCTCCACCCCTCTCTACCAATCCCTCCACTGGCCTCCATTCAGTGTCCTCCACCCCTCTCTACCAATCCCTCCACTGGCCTCCATCCAGTATCCTTCAACCCTCTCTGCCAATCCCCCCACTGGTCTCCATTTAGTGTCCTCCACCCCTCTCTACCAATCCAACCACTGGCCTCCATTCAGTGTCCTCCACCCCTCTCTACCAATCCCTCCACTTACCTCCATTCAGTGTCCTCCACCCCTCTCTACCAATCCCTCCACTTACCTCCACTCAGTGTCCTCCACCCCTCTCTACCAATCCCTCCACTGGCCTCCATTCAGTGTCCTCCACCCCTCTCTACCAATCCCTCCACTGGCCTCCATCCAGTATCCTTCAACCCTCTCTGCCAATCCCCCCACTGGTCTCCATTTAGTGTCCTCCACCCCTCTCTACCAATCCCTCCACTGGTCTCCATTCAGTGTCCCCCATCCCTCTCTACCAATCCCTCCACTGGCCTCCATTCAGTGACCTACACCCCCTCTGCCAATCCCTCCACTGGCCTCCATTCAGTGTCCTCCACCCTTCTCTACCAATCCCTCCACTGGCCTCCATTCAGTGACCTACACCCCCTCTGCCAATCCCTCCACTGGCCTCCATTCAGTGTCTTCCACCCCTCTCTACCAATCCCTCCACTGACCTCCATTCAATATCCTCCAATCCTCTCTGCCAACCCCCCCACTGGTCTCCATTTAGTGTCCTCCACCCCCTCTCTACCAATCCCTCCACTGGCCTCCATTCAGTGTCCTCCACCCCTCTCTGCTAATCCCCCCACCGGTCTCCATTTAGTGTCCTCCACCCGTCTCTACCAATCCCTCCACTGGTCTCCATTCAGTGTCCCCCATCCCTCTCTACCAATCCCTCCACTGGCCTCCATTCAGTGACCTACACCCCTCTGCCAATCCCTCCACTGGCCTCCATTCAGTGTCCTCCACCGCTCTCTACCAATCCCTCCACTGGCCTCCATTTAGTGACCTGCACTCCCCTCTGCCAATCCCTCCACTGGCCTCCATTCAGTGTCCTCCACCCCTCTCTACCAATCCCTCCACTGGCCTCCATTCAGTATCCTCCACCCCTCTCTGCCAATCCCCCCACTGGTCTCCATTTAGTGTCCTCCACCCCTTTCTACCAATCCCTCCACTGGCCTCCATTCAGTGTCCTCCACCCCTGTCTACCAATCCCTCCACTGGTCTCCATTCAGTGTCCCCCATCCCTCTCTACCAATCCCTCCACTGGCCTCCAATCAGTGACCTACACTCCCTCTGCCAATCCCTCCACTGGCCTCCATTCAGTGTCCTCCACCCCTCTCTACCAATCCCTCCACTGGCCTCCATTTAGTGACCTGCACTCCCCTCGGACAATCCCTCCACTTGCCTCCATTCAGTGTCCTCTACTACCAATCCCCCCACTGGTCTCCATTTAGTGTCCTACACCCCTCTCTACCAATCCTTTCACTGGTCTCCATTCAGTGTTCTCCACCCCTCTCTACCAATCCCTCCACTGGCCTCCATTCAGTGTCCTCCACCCCTCTCTACCAATCCCTCCACTGGCCTCCATTCAGTGTCTTCTACCCCTCTCTGCCAATCCCCCCACTGGTCTCCATTTAGTGTCCTCCACCCCTCTCTACCAATCCTTTCACTGGTCTCCATTCAGTGTCCTCCACCCCTCTCTACCAATCCCTCCACTGGTTTTCATTCAGTGTCCTCCACCCCTCTCTACCAATCCCTCCACTGGCCTCCATTCAGTGTCCTCCACCCCTCTATGCCAATCCCTTCACTGGCCTCCAGTCAGTGTCCTCCACCCCTTTCTGCCAATCCCCCCACTGGTCTCCATTTAGTGTCCTCCACCCCACTCTACCAATCCCTCCACTGGTCTCTATTCAATGTCCTCCACCCCTCTCTACCAATCCCTCCACTGGTTTTCATTCAGTGTCCTCCACCCCTCTCTACCAATCCCACCACTGGTCTCCATTCAGTGTCCTCCACCCCTCTTTACTAATCCCTCCACTGGTCTCCATTCAGTGTCCTCCACCTCTCTCTACCAATCCCTCCACTGGTCTCCATTCAGTGTCCTCCACCCCTCTCTACCAATCCCCCCACTGGTCTCCATTCAGTGTCCTCCACCCCTCTCTACCAATCCCTCCACTGGTCTCCATTCAGTGTCCTCCACCCCTTTCTGCCAATCCCCCCACTGGTCTCCATTTAGTGTCCTCCACCCCTCTCTACCAATCCCTCCACTGGTCTCCATTCAGTGTCCTCCACCCCTTTCTGCCAATCCCCCCACTGGTCTCCATTTAGTGTCCTCCACCCCTCTCTACCAATCCCCCCACTGGTCTCCATTCAGTGTCCTCCACCTCTCTCTACCAATCCCTCCACTGGTCTCCATTCAGTGTCCTCCACCCCTCTCTACCAATCCCCCCACTGGTCTCCATTCAGTGTCCTCCACCCCTTTCTGCCAATCCCCCCACTGGTCTCCATTTAGTGTCCTCCACCCCACTCTACCAATCCCTCCACTGGTCTCTATTCAATGTCCTCCACCCCTCTCTACCAATCCCTCCACTGGTTTTCATTCAGTGTCCTCCACCCCTCTCTACCAATCTCACCACTGGTCTCCATTCAGTGTCCTCCACCGCTCTCTACCAATCCCTCCACTGGTCTCCATTCAGTGTCCTCCACCCCTCTCTACCAATCTCTCCACTGACCTCCATTCAGTGTCCTCCACTCCTCTCTACCAATCCCTCCACTGGCCTTTATTCAGTGTCCTCCACCCCTCTCTGCCAATCCCCCCACCGATCTCCATTTAGTGTCCTCCACCCCTCTCTACCAATCCCTCCACTGGTCTTCATTCAGTGTCCTCCACCCCTCTCTGCCAATCCCCCCACCGATCTCCATTTAGTGTCCTCCACCCCTCTCTACCAATCCCTCCACTGGTCTCCATTCAGTGTCCTCCACCCTCTCTACCAATCCCTCCACTGGTCTCCATTCAGTGTCCCCCATCCCTCTCTACCAATCCCTCCACTGGCCTCCATTCAGTGACCTACACCCCTCTGCCAATCCCTCCACTGGCCTCCATTCAGTGTCCTCCACCCCTCTCTACCAATCCCTCCACTGGCCTCCATTTAGTGACCTGCACTCCCCTCTGCCAATCCCTCCACTGGCCTCCATTCAGTGTCCTCTACCCCTCTCTGCCAATCCCCCCACTGGTCTCCATTTAGAGTCCTCCACCCCTCCCTACCAATCCTTCCACTGGTCTCCATTCAGTGTCCTCCACCCCTCTCTACCAATCCCTCCACTGGCCTCCATTCAGTGTCCTCCACCCCTCTCTACCAATCCCTCCACTGGCCTCCATTCAGTATCCTCCACCCCTCTCTGCCAATCCCCCCACTGGTCTCCATTTAGTGTCCTCCACCCCTTTCTACCAATCCCTCCACTGGCCTCCATTCAGTGTCCTCCACCCCTGTCTACCAATCCCTCCACTGGTCTCCATTCAGTGTCCCCCATCCCTCTCTACCAATCCCTCCACTGGCCTCCATTCAGTGACCTACACTCCCTCTGCCAATCCCTCCACTGGCCTCCATTCAGTGTCCTCCACCCCTCTCTACCAATCCCTCCACTGGCCTCCATTTAGTGACCTGCACTCCCCTCGGACAATCCCTCCACTTGCCTCCATTCAGTGTCCTCTACTACCAATCCCCCCACTGGTCTCCATTTAGTGTCCTACACCCCTCTCTACCATTCCTTTCACTGGTCTCCATTCAGTGTTCTCCACCCCTCTCTACCAATCCCTCCACTGGCCTCCATTTAGTGTCCTCCACCCCTCTCTACCAATCCCTCCACTGGCCTCCATTCAGTGTCCTCTACCCCTCTCTGCCAATCCCCCCACTGGTCTCCATTTAGTGTCCTCCACCCCTCTCTACCAATCCTTTCACTGGTCTCCATTCAGTGTCCTCCACCCCTCTCTACCAATCCCTCCACTGGTTTTCATTCAGTGTCCTCCACCCCTCTCTACCAATCTCACCACTGGTCTCCATTCAGTGTCCTCCACCCCTCTCTACCAATCCCTCCACTGGTCTCCATTCAGTGTCCTCCACCCCTCTCTACCAATCTCTCCACTGACCTCCATTCAGTGTCCTCCACTCCTCTCTACCAATCCCTCCACTGGCCTCCATTCAGTGTCCTCCACCCCTCTCTGCCAATCCCCCCACCGATCTCCATTTAGTGTCCTCCACCCCTCTCTACCAATCCCTCCACTGGTCTTCATTCAGTGTCCTCCACCCCTTTCTGCCAATCCCCCCACTGCTCTCCATTTAGTGTTCTCCACCCCTCTCTACCAATCCCTCCACTGGTCTCCATTCAGTGTCCTCCACTCCTCTCTACCAATCCCTCCACTGGTCTCCATTCAGTGTCCTCCACCCCTCTCTACCAATCCCCCCACTGGTCTCCATTCAGTGTCCTCCACCCCTCTCTACCAATCCCTCCACTGGTCTCCATTCAGTGTCCCCCATCCCTCTCTACCAATCCCTCCACTGGCCTCCATTCAGTGACCTACACCCCTCTGCCAATCCCTCCACTGGCCTCCATTCAGTGTCCTCCACCCCTCTCTACCAATCCCTCCACTGGCCTCCATTTAGTGACCTGCACTCCCCTCTGCCAATCCCTCCACTGGCCTCCATTCAGTGTCCTCTACCCCTCTCTGCCAATCCCCCCACTGGTCTCCATTTAGAGTCCTCCACCCCTCCCTACCAATCCTTCCACTGGTCTCCATTCAGTGTCCTCCACCCCTCTCTATCAATCCCTCCACTGGCCTCCATTCAGTGTCCTCCACCCCTCTCTACCAATCCCTCCACTGGCCTCCATTCAGTATCCTCCAACCCTCTCTGCCAATCCCCCCACTGGTCTCCATTTAGTGTCCTCCACCCCTTTCTACCAATCCCTCCACTGGCCTCCATTCAGTGTCCTCCACCCCTGTCTACCAATCCCTGCACTGGTCTCCATTCAGTGTCCCCCATCCCTCTCTACCAATCCCTCCACTGGCCTCCATTCAGTGACCTACACTCCCTCTGACAATCCCTCCACTGGCCTCCATTCAGTGTCCTCCACCCCTCTCTACCAATCCCTCCACTGGCCTCCATTTAGTGACCTGCACTCCCCTCGGACAATCCCTCCACTTGCCTCCATTCAGTGTCCTCTACTACCAATCCCGCCACTGGTCTCCATTTAGTGTCCTACACCCCTCTCTACCAATCCTTTCACTGGTCTCCATTCAGTGTTCTCCACCCCTCTCTACCAATCCCTCCACTGGCCTCCATTCAGTGTCCTCTACCCCTCTCTGCCAATCCCCCCACTGGTCTCCATTTAGTGTCCTCCACCCCTCTCTACCAATCCTTTCACTGGTCTCCATTCAGTGTCCTCCACCCCTCTCTACCAATCCCTCCACTGGCCTCTATTCAGTGTCCTCCACCCCTCTCTACCAATCCCTCCACTGGCCTCCATTCAGTATCCTCCACCCCTCTCTGCCAATCCCCCCACTGGTCTCCATTTAGTGTCCTCCACCCCTCTCTACCAATGCCTCCACTGGTCTCCATTCAATGTCCTCCACCCCTCTCTACCAATCCCTCCACTGGTCTCCATTCAGTGTCCCCCATCCCTCTCTACAAATCCCTCCACTGGCCTCCATTCAGTGACCTACACCCTCTCTGCCAATCCCTCCACGGGCCTCCATTCAGTGTCCTCCACCCCTCTCTACCAATCCCTCCACTGGCCTCCATTTAGTGACCTGCACTCCCCTCTGCCAATCCCTCCACTGGCCTCCATTCAGTGTCCTCTACCCCTGTCTGCCAATCCCCCCACTGGTCTCCATTTAGTGTCCTCCACCCCTCTCTACCAATCCTTTCACTGGTCTCCATTCAGTGTCCTCCACCCCTCTCTACCAATCCCTCCACTGGCCTCCATCCAGTGTCCTCCACCCCTCTCTACCAATCCCTCCACTGGCCTCCATCTAGTATCCTTCACCCCTCTCTGCCAATCCCCCCACTGGTCTCCATTTAGTGTCCTCCACCCCTCTCTACCAATCCCTCCACTGGCCTCCATTCAGTGTCCTCCACCCCTCTCTGCCAATCCCTCCACTTACCTCCACTCAGTGTCCTCCACCCCTCTCTACCAATCCCTCCACTGGCCTCCATTCAGTGTCCTCCACCCCTCTCTACCAATCCCTCCACTGGCCTCCATCCAGTATCCTTCACCCCTCTCTGCCAATCCCCCCACTGGTCTCCATTTAGTGTCCTCCACCCCTCTCTACCAATCGCTCCACTGGTCTCCATTCAGTGTCCCCCATCCCTCTCTACCAATCCCTCCACTGGCCTCCATTCAGTGACCTACACCCCCTCTGCCAATCCCTCCACTGGCCTCCATTCAGTGTCCTCCACCCCTCTCTACCAATCCCTCCACTGGCCTCTATTTAGTGACCTGCACGCCCCTCTGCCAATCCCTCCACTGGCCTCCATTCAGTGTCCTCTACCCCTCTCTGCCAATCCCCCCACTGGTCTCCATTCAGTGTCCTCCACCCCTCTCTACCAATCCCTCCACTGGCCTCCATTCAGTGTCCTCCACCCCTCTCTGCTAATCCCCCCACCGGTCTCCATTTAGTGTCCTCCACCCCTCTCTACCAATCCCTCCACTGGTCTCCATTCAGTGTCCTCCACCCCTCTCTACCAATCCCTCCACTGGTCTTCATTCAGTGTCCTCCACCCCTCTATGCCAATCCCTCCACTGACCTCCATTCAGTGTCCTCCACCCCTTTCTGCCAATCCCCCCACTGGTCTCCATTTAGTGTCCTCCACCCCACTCTACCAATCCCTCCACTGTTCTCTATTCAATGTCCTCCACCCCTCTCTACCAATCCCTCCACTGGTCTTCATTCAGTGTCCTTCACCCCTCTCTACCAATCCCACCACTGGTCTCCATTCAGTGTCCTCCACCCCTATCTACCAATCCCTCCACTGGTCTTCATTCAGTGTCCTCCACCCCTCTCTACTAATCCCTCCACTGGTCTCCATTCAGTGTCCTCCACCCCTCTCTGCCAATCCCCCCACCGGTCTCCATTTAGTGTCCTCCACCCCTCTCTACCAATCCCTCCACTGGCTTCCATTCAGTGTCCTCCACCCCTCTCTACCAATCCCTCCACTGGTCTCCATTTAGTGTCCTCCACCCCTCTCTACCAATCCTTTCACTGGTCTCCATTCAGTGTCCTCCACCCCTCTCTACCAATCCCTCCACTGGCCTCCATTTAGTGACCTGCACTCCCCTCGGACAATCCCTCCACTTGCCTCCATTCAGTGTCCTCTACTACCAATCCCCCCACTGGTCTCCATTTAGTGTCCTACACCCCTCTCTACCAATCCTTTCACTGGTCTCCATTCAGTGTCCTCCACCCCTCTCTACCAATCCCTCCACTGGTTTTCATTCAGTGTCCTCCACCCCTCTCTACCAATCTCACCACTGGTCTCCATTCAGTGTCCTCCACCCCTCTCTACCAATCCCTCCACTGGTCTCCATTCAGTGTCCTCCACCCCTCTCTACCAATCTCTCCACTGACCTCCATTCAGTGTCCTCCACTCCTCTCTACCAATCCCTCCACTGGCCTCCATTCAGTGTCCTCCACCCCTCTCTGCCAATCCCCCCACCGATCTCCATTTAGTGTCCTCCACCCCTCTCTACCAATCCCTCCACTGGTCTTCATTCAGTGTCCTCCACCCCTTTCTGCCAATCCCCCCACTGCTCTCCATTCAGTGTCCTCCACTCCTATCTACCAATCCCTCCACTGGCCTCCATTCAGTGTCCTCCACCCCTCTCTGCCAATCCCCCCACCGATCTCCATTTAGTGTTCTCCACCCCTCTCTACCAATCCCTCCACTGGTCTCCATTCAGTGTCCTCCACCCCTCTCTACCAATCCCACCACTGGTCTCCATTCAGTGTCCTCCACCCCTATCTACCAATCCCTCCACTGGTCTTCATTCAGTGTCCTCCACCCCTCTCTACTAATCCCTCCACTGGTCTCCATTCAGTGTCCTCCACCCCTCTCTGCCAATCCCCCCACCGGTCTCCATTTAGTGTCCTCCACCCCTCTCTACCAATCCTTTCACTGGTCTCCATTCAGTGTCCTCCACCCCTCTCTACCAATCCCTCCACTGGCCTCCATTCAGTGTCCTCCACCCCTCTCTACCAATCCCTCCACTGGCCTCCATTCAGTATCCTTCACCCCTCTCTGCCAATCCCCCCACTGGTCTCCATTTAGTGTCCTCCACCCCTCTCTACCAATCCCTCCACTGGCCTCCATTCAGTGTCCTCCACTGTCTCTACCAATCCCTCCACTGGTCTCCATTCAGTGTCCCCCATCCCTCTCTACAATCCCTCCACTGGCCTCCATTCAGTGACCTGCACTCCCCTCTGCCAATCCCTCCACTTGCCTCCATTCAGTGTCCTCTACCCCTTTCTGCCAATCCCCCCACTGGTCTCCATTTAGTGTCCTCCACCCCTTTCTACCAATCCTTTCACTGGTCTCCATTTAGTGTCTTCCACCCCTCTCTACCAATCCCTCCACTGGCCTCCATTCAGTGTCCTCCACCCCTCTCTACCAATCCCTCCACTGGCCTCCATTCAGTATCCTCCACCCCTCTCTGCCAATCCCCCCACTGGTCTCCATTTAGTGTCCTCCACCCCTCTCTACCAATCCCTCCACTGGCCTCCATTCAGTGTCCTCCACCCCTCTCTGCTAATCCCCCCACATGTCTCCATTTAGTGTCCTCCACCCCTCTCTACCAATCCCTCCACTGGTCTCCATTTAGTGTCCTCCACCCCTCTCTACCAATCCCTCCACTGGTCTTCATTCATTGTCCTCCACCCCTCTATGCCAATCCCTCTACTGGCCTCCATTCAGTGTCCTCCACCCCTTTCTGCCAATCCCCCCCACTGGTCTCCATTTAGTGTCCTCCACCCCTCTCTACCAATCCCTCCACTGGTCTCTATTCAATGTCCTCCACCCCTCTCTACCAATCCCTCCACTGGTCTTCATTCAGTGTCCTCCACCCCTCTCTACCAATCCCTCCACTTGTCTTCATTCAGTGTCCTCTATCCCTCTCTACTAATCCTTCCACTGGTCTCTATTCAGTGTCCTCCAGCCCTCTCTGCCAATCCCCCCACCGGTCTCCATTTAGTGTCCTCCACCCCTCTCTACCAGTCTTTGCACTGGCTTCCATTTAGTGTCCTCCACCCCTCTCTACCAATCCCTCCACTGATCTTCATTTAGTGTCCTCCACCCTTCTCTGCCAGTCCCTCCACTGGTCTTCATTCAGTGTCCTCCACCCCTCTCTACCAATCCCTCCTCTGGTCTCTATTCAATGTCCTCCACCCCTCTCTACCAATCCCTCCACTGGTCTTCATTCAGTGTCCTCCACCCTTCTCTGCCAGTCCCTCCACTGGTCTTCATTCAGTGTCCTCCACCCCTCTCTACCAATCCCTCCACTGGTCTTCATTCAGGGTCCTCCACCCCTCTCTACCAATTCCTCCACTGGCCTCCATTCAGTGTCCTCCACCCCTCTCTGCCAATCCCTCCACTGCTCTACATTCAGTGTGCTCCACCCCTCTCTACCAATCCCTCCACTGGCCTCCATTCAGTGTCCTCCACCCCTCTCTACCAATCCTTCCACTGGTCTTCATTCAGTGTCCTCCACCCTTCTCTGCCAATCCCTCCACTGGTCTTCATTCAGTGTCCTCCACCCCTCTCTACCAATCCCTCCACTGGCCTCCATTCAGTGTCCTCCACCCCTCTCTGCCAATCCCTCCACTGGTCTTCATTCAGTGTCCTCCACCCCTCTCTACCAATCCCTCCACTGGCCTCCATTCAGTGTCCTCCACCCCTCTCTGCAAATCCCTCCACTGGTCTTCATTCAGTGTCCTCCACCCTTCTCTGCCAATCCCTCCACTTGCCTCCATTCAGTGTCCTCCACCCCTCTCTGCCAATCCCTCCACTGGTCTTCATTCAGTGTCCTCCACCCCTCTCTACCAATCCCTCCACTGGCCTCCATTCAGTGTCCTCCACCCCTCTCTGCCAATCCCTCCACTGGTCTTCATTCAGTGTCCTCCACCCCTCTCTACCAATCCCTCCACTAGCCTCCATTCAGTGTCCTCCACCCCTCTCTACCAATCCCTCCACTGGTCTTCAGTCAGTGTCCTCCACCCCTCTCTACCAATCCCTCCACTGGCCTCCATTCAGTGTCCTCCACCCCTCTCTGCAAATCCCTCCACTGGTCTTCATTCAGTGTCCTCCACCCTTCTCTGCCAATAACTCCACTGACCTCCATTCAGTGTCCTCCACCCCTCTCTGCCAATCCCTCAACTGGTCTTCATTCAGTGTCCTCCACCCCTCTCTACCAATCCCTCCACTGGCCTCCATTCAGTGTCCTCCACCCCTCTCTGCCAATCCCTCCACTGGTCTTCATTCAGTGTCCTCCACCCTTCTCTGCCAATCCCTCCACTGGCCTTCATTCAGTGTCCTCCACCCCTCTCTGCCAATCCCTCAACTGGCCTTGATTCAGTGTCCTCCACCCCTCTCTACCAATCACTCCACTGGTCTCCATTTAGTGTCCTCCACCCCTCTCTACCAATCCCTCCACTGGTCTCTATTCAATGTCCTCCACCCCTCTCTACCAATCCCTCCACTGGTCTTCATTCAGTGTCCTTTACCCCTCTCTACCAATCCCACCACTGGTCTCCATTCAGTGTCCTCCACCCCTGTCTGCCAATCCCCCCACCGATCTCCATTTAGTGTCCTCCACCCCTCTCTACCAATCCCTCCACTGGCTTCCATTCAGTGTCCTCCACCCCTCTCTACCAATCCCTCCACTGATCTCTATTCAATGTCCTCCACCCCTCTCTACCAATCCCTCCACTGGTCTTCATTCAGTGTCCTCCACCCTTTTCTGCCAATCCCTCCACTGGTCTTCATTCAGTGTCCTCCACCCCTCTCTACCAATCCCTCCACTGGTCTTCATTCAGTGTCCTCCACCCCTCTCTACCAATCCCTCCACTGGCCTCCATTCAGTGTCCTCCACCCCTCTCTACCAATCCCTCCACTGGTTTTCATTCAGTGTCCTCCACCCTTCTCTGCCAATCCCTCCACTGGTCTTCATTCAGTGTCCTCCACCCCTCTCTACCAATCCCTCCACTGGCCTCTATTCAGTGTCCTCCACCCCTCTCTGCCAATCCCACCACTGGTCTCCATTCAGTGTCCTCCACCCCTCTCTACCAATCCCTCCACTGGTCTTCATTCAGTGTCCTCCACCCCTCTCTACCAATCCCTCCACTGGTCTTCATTCAGTGTCCTCCACCCCTCTCTACCAATCCCTCCACTGGTCTCTATTCAATGTCCTCCACCCCTCTCTACCAATCCCTCCACTGGTCTTCATTCAGTGTCCTCCACCCCTCTCTACCAATCCCTCCACTGGTCTCTATTCAATGTCCTCCACCCCTCTCTACCAATCCCTCCACTGGCCTCCATTCAGTGTCCTCCACCCCTCTCTGCCACTCCCTCCACTGGTCTTCATTAAGTGTCCTCCACCCCTCTCTACCAATCCCTCCACTGGTCTCTATTCAGTGTCCTCCACCCCTCTCTACCAATCCCTCCACTGGTCTTCATTCAGTGTCCTCCACCCCTCTCTACCAATCCCTCCACTGGTCTCTATTCAATGTCCTCCACCCCTCTCTACCAATCCCTCCACTGGTCTTCATTCAGTGTCCTCCACCCCTCTCTACCAATCCCTCCATTGGTCTCTATTCAATGTCCTCCACCCCTCTCTGCCAGTCCAATGACATGAAGTTTATTCAAAAAGTCAATATTTGCAGTGGTGACCCTTCTTTTTTTCTGCAATTCACCTCGGCATGCTGTCACTCAACTTCTGGACCACACCCTGAATGATGGCCGTCCCCATTCTTGCATAATCAATGCTTGGAGTTTGTCAGAATTTGTGTTTTTTTTTTGTTCACCCGCCTCTTGAGGATTGACCACAAGTTCTCAATGGGATTAAGGTCAGGAGAGTTTCCTGGCCTTGGACCCAAAATTTCCATGTTTTGATCCCCAAGTCACTTAGTTATGACTTTTGCCTTATGGCAAGGTGCTCCATCATGCTGGATATGGCATTGTTCCTCACTAAACTCTTCTTGGATGATTGGGAGAAGTTGCTCTTGGAGGATGTTTTTGTACCGTTCTTTATTCATGGCAAATTGTGAGCGAGCGCCCTCCCTTGGCTGAGAAGCACCCCCCCGAACACATATGAATAGTCTCAAGATGCATGACACAGGACTGATGATAGAGCCTTTTCTTCTCTGGATGCCCCAAACAATCAGAAAGGGGATTATTCAGAGAAAATGACTTTCCCTCAGTCCTCAGCAGTCCAATCCTTTTGCAGAATATCAGTCTGTCCCCGATGTTTTTCCTGGAGAGACGTGGCTTCTCTGCTGCCCTTCCTGACACCAGGCCGTCCTCCAAAAGTCTTCTCGTCACTGTGCGTGCCGATGTCCTCACACCTACCTGCTGCCATCCCTGAGCAAGCTCTGCACTGGTGGTGCCCCCATTCCCCCTCTGCACTAGTGGTGCCCCAATCCCCCCTCTGCACTAGTGGTGCCCCCACCCCCCCTCTGCACTAGTCGTGCCCCCACCCCCCTCTGCACTGGTGGTACTCCCATTCCCCCTCTGCACTAGTGGTGCCCCCACCCCCCTCTGCACTAGTGGTGCCCCCACCCCCCCTCTGCACTAGTGGTGCCCCAATCCTCCCTCTGCACTAGTGGTGCCCCAATCCCCCCCTCTGCACTAGTGGTGCCCCAATCCCCCCCTCTGCACTAGTGGTGCCCCAATCCCCCCTCTGCAATGGTGGTGCCCTCACCCCCTCTCTGCACTGGGGCTGCCTCGATCCTCTCTCTCTCCCTCTACACTGGGGCTGCCTCGATCCCCCCCTTGCACTGGTGGTGCCCCCATCCTCCCCCTGCACTAGTGGTATCCCCATCCCCCCCTTGCACTGGTGGTGCCCTGATGCCGCAACTAAATCACCTCCAGGAGACGGTCCCGGCCCTTGCTGGACTTTCTTGGGCGCCCTGCAACCTTCTTCACAAATGCAGTGAAAATGTTTTTTATGGTATTAAGTTCATTTTCGTGTCAAAGAGCGACTTCATTCATCTGATCGCTCTTCATAATATTCTGGAGTATATTCAAATTACCATTATAAAAACTGAGACAGCAGACTTTGTGAAAAGTAATATTTGTGTCATTCTCAAAACTTTTGGCCACGGCTGTATATTATAATTATTGTGCTTTATGGGGGGGTGGCCCCCCAAGTTAGGCTGCCCCCCCCCCCCCGGGCTTTGTTATTCTCCCCTATGAAGCTGTGTGATCTTAAACAACATCTACAAATAGAGATAATAGAATGTGAAATAAAAATAAGAATTTGTATCCTGAATACTATCAGAAGAAGAATGACCCTCATTGGCCAGAATGTGTTTTTGTGTTTTTTAGGCATGAAGGTGAAATTACACCCCTCCCCCACCCTCCAAATGTTTTCTATAGACTGAGATTTGACTTCATTGTTTTGGATCTTACACCCGTAGATTCTCCAGAACATTCCGGGAACAATCTGTTCTTGCAGAGATATAAGAAGTATGGAGGAATGTGAGCCGCGTCTCGATCGTATATCTAATCTCATTACTGCGGCTGTCAAAACCGAGGAAGAAAAAACTCAACCTGGAAATATATTAGTAGAATGACAAAAGAAATGTTATTATTGATGATTTTTTCCAGCTTCTTCATGGTTAATAAAGTGTTAGTTTTGCTGCAATGTGTACTATCCGTGTTCTCTCCACTCTTCATGTGTGATCACGTGACGTCCTCTATACCTAAATACACTCCAAACGGGATTCTATATAATCTTATCTGTCCCCTGATAGTCTTATCACAAAAATCCACAATGACTCAGAATTGGTGCAATAATCACATCCCTGTGCATGGAAAAATAAAAAAATATACAAATGACAAAAAGTGGAAAATTGTAAGGGGTATGAATACTTTTTCCAGGCACTATATATACAGTATATATATTGTAAGACGGTGAGGCTCTGTCACTATAGACATTGCTTTGGCAGCTTTCCTCGGAGTTTGAGGGCTCTGTGGTTTGGAGATTCCTAGGAGTCTTGGGTGGGACGGGATCTCCATCCCTGTGTCCGGGTGTTGTAGACCTCCTGCGGGGGTGTGCCCAGGTGGTCACAGTCCATTTAACGAGGGGCTGGTGAGAGTAGTAGGTGGTGGGAGTCGGAGTGTAAGCAGTTGCTGCCATTTGGATTCAGGGCCCTGTCAGAAAACCTGGTGGTCTCTGTCGGAGACGGCATCCCTGGTGGGGGGACTTCTTGTCTGAAGAATGGGGAAGATGGGGACGGCTACACGGGCCTGGAAGACCAAAGTCCAAGGGGGCTGGAGGAAGTCCTGAAGTCTTTGGGAGAGTAAGCAAAACCCAGGAGGATGGAGAATCCATTTAAGGCCAGGAGAAGGCCTGTGCAGCAAGGAACTGCAAGTCAAGGCAGAGTAAGCCTAAGAGCCAGGTGGCTCGGTATTTTTCCATTTGTTGCATTTATTGAAGAAGAATCCTGTGTGGGCAATCCTGTGTATGAACTTTTATTTTTGTTCCTTTTAATAAAAATGGGCCGCCACGCCCTTAAACCTGATAATTGACTGCAGTGGACTCGCTGAAAAAGTATCTACCACTGAGCTAAACACCCCCCAATATTACAATATATATAGTATAGTCATAGGTGTGTGCACAGGGTGTGCCGGGGCACACCCTAATCACCCCATGTACATGAGCATTATCACTCTGTGTGCCGCCGAGAAGATAAAAATGATCTCCATCTTACCGCTTTCGCACTTCTCCTTCCCTGTGCTGGCAGGGAGATCGATGTACCAGGGTCATATATATGTAGACACACACGTGTGTTGGAGCTTTAGGGTGCAAACTCTAATGAATAGGCTGTGCACATATATGAGTAAAGTACAGTTTACTGCTGAAATGAATCTGTACTGTGATTTGCTCTTTGCACAGTAGGGAGAGATGGACGCCCTCATTGGTGATCTCACAGTAGGGTGAGATGGAAGCCCTCATTGGTGATCTCACAATAGGGTGAGATGGACGCCCTCATTGGTGATCTCACAGTAGGGTGAGATGGACGCCCTCATTGGTGATCTCACAGTAGGGTGAGATGGACGCCCTCATTGGTGATCTCACAGTAGGGTGAGATGGACGCCCTCATTGGTGATCATACAGTAGGGTGAGATGGACACCCTCATTGGTGATCATACAATAGGGTGAGATGGACGCCCTCATTGGTGATCATACAGTAAGGTGAGATGGACGCCCTCATTGGTGATCTTACAGTAGGGTGAGATGGACGCCCTCATTGGTGATCTCACAGTAGGGTGAGATGGATGCCCGCATAGGTGATCTCACAGTAGGGTGAGATGGACGCCCTCATTGGTGATCTCACAGCAGGGTGAGATGGACACCCTCATTGGTGATCTCACAGTAGGGTAAGATGGACACCCTCATTGGTGATCTCATAGTAGGGTGAGATGGACGCCCTCATTGGTGATCATACAGTAGGGTGAGATGGACGCCCTCATAGGTGATCTCACAGCAGGGTGAGATGGACACCCTCATTGGTGATCATACAGTAGGGTGAGATGGACGCCCTCATTGGTGATCACACAGTAGGGTGAGATGGACGCCCTCATAGGTGATCTCACAGCAGGGTGAGATGGACACCCTCACTGGTGATCTCACAGTAGGGTGAGATGGACGCCCACATTGGTGATCATACAGTAGGGTAAGATGGACGCCCTCATTGGTGATCATACAGTAGGGTGAGGGGGGGCGTGGCTAGCCGGCGCTGAAGATGGCTGCTTAACCTCATAGCTCCACAGCGAGGGAGTACACCGGAACGAATTACGCCTGACAGACCGGACCGATTCACCCCAAAATCGCTACACAGCTTCCCGCAGTGCCGACCGACAATGTCCCGCAAACGGATGGGAGAGAGGGGAATCAGAAAACTCACTACGTTCCTGTTTCCTCAGGACAAGGTCAGTACTATCCAAGATGGCGCCGGCGGCCTGACAGACACCAGTGAGGCTTACACAGACCTCCCTGACGCCATCCACAGTGAAATGGGCACGGCTCCTCTGCCTCTATCCCCTACCCAGGACCCTGGATCTGATCCCCTCACTTCCAGCCCTGCTAAAGCTCGGATGCGGATGGATATACCGCAATCACATTCTCCTCATACCAGCGCTGCAGTACAGGCCCAAGCCTTCAACCCCTTTCAGTCTAACCAGGCGCTGCATAACTCCATGGCATCTTTCCCTACCTCAGGCCAGCCAGTAATAGACACAACCCTAAAAGAGATGCTGATGTCCCTACAAACCTCTCTGATGACAGATTTATCTTCCCTATTCAGTAAAATCTCCACAGAGATGCACTCTATGGACAATAGAATCTCTAATATGGAAAGGGGAATGACAGAATGCACAGCCACAGTGAATGACATTATAGATGCGGTAGATGACATTAAAGATGAGCAGCACTGGGTCCGGACCAAGCTGGCCGATTTGGAAGATCGCTCTCGACGTAACAACGTCAAACTGCGAGGGGTCCCTGAGTCCATACCCCCGAATGATCTCCCCAAATATGCCAAGGACCTCATACACACTATTTTACCCGACGCAGCTCCCAGAGATATCGTCATCGATAGAATTCACAGGATCGCCAAACCGTCTCATCTAGCAGCATCAGTACCAAGAGATGTACTCATGCAAATTCATTTTTTCCACATAAAAGAAAAAATGATGTCAGAAGCCAGAGCCAAAGCTCCCCTGCCCAGACCCTACGAGGCAATACAGATCTTTCCAGATCTTTCCAAGTTCACCCTGCAAATGAGGAGGAAGCTAAATCCCATCACAAAAGGCCTCTCCAACCATAAAATCCCATATAAATGGAGATATCCAGCGACCATCCTCATCCTGAAAAATGGCACTACCCACGCTGTCAATGACCTAATGAAGGGGCTGCACCTTCTCCACGAATGGGGCATCATCCTGGATCCCCCAACGGACGGGATCTCCCCTCTGCCACAACGAAATTCTTCCCACAGGCGCAACAACCAGAACCCCAAGATCCACCATACCCACACGAATACCTGAATAAGTTGGGCCATAATATCTACAGCTCATTTCTCCCTCGCTGTCTTGAGCAATGCTCCTAATTGTTCTATTTCTTTCCTTTTGAACACTAACTGTTTTCCCCCAACTGCGGCATAGCTTCTCATAAGCTCTTTGTTATTTACGCCGCCACGTTTCCTATACAGCGAGATTGCAGTAGAAAGTTGAATCTATTACCAATTCTTGTTCTAATTGTTGGTTCTTCCAGCCTTTTAATTTGTTGCCTTCCTCCAGTTCCCTCCTGCGGCTTCCGGTACAGATCTCCAACACAACGCAAGTGACCATCCATCCAGTAACTTAACCACGACACCATCGCCAACATCCTGCAAGCTACAAGCAACTAACTGTAAGTGACTCTTCTACACTAAACACACTCCACCCAACATCCCTTGATCATGCCCTGCAACATTGTGTCCCTCAATGCCAAGGGCCTCAACCACCCGGCAAAACGGCATTCTCTATGGCACACTGCGGCAAAATTGGACTGTGACATCCTCTGTGTCCAAGAAACCCACCTGCTCCCTGCGGCAACAACCCTTTGTCATAATCGGCAGTACCCCCAAATATACCATGCCACTTATAGCTCCAAGAAAAGAGGAGTTCTCATAGCGATCAAACAAGGACTGGACTTCCAACTGCTACAACAAACCTCTGACCCCAACGGTAGATATCTCATTCTATCCTTCACCCTCAACAAAGTGAGTTATACCTTAATGAATATCTACGCCCCCAACACCCGCCAGATCAGTTTCCTGAAGAAAGCCTTCACTAAGGTTAGAGCGGAATGCAAGGGACACTTGATAGTCTGCGGAGACTTCAACTTAGTTCCCGATATTCATATGGACACTACTTCTCCTGCAAAAAGAAGAGAGTCACCCCTGGGGCGGCTCCTCACGTCACACGACATGTTTGACGTGTGGAGATGCCATCATGGGTCCGAAAAAGATTTTACCTATTTTTCCCCCCGCCACACTTCCTATTCTAGGATTGATTTGTTCCTCACAGACAAATGGCTACTACAAAACATCAGCGCATCTGTAATCCACACCGTGACGTGGTCAGACCACGCCCCAATCTCTATTTCCATCAACGACATGCCGCCCCAGCGGAATACGTTCCTCTGGCGAGCGAACAATTATATCTTACAGCACCCCACCTACTCCTTAGATATAGAAAAACATATAAGTGATTATTTTGATTTAAACAAAGGGTCAGTGGGGGATCCCGTGACGGTGTGGAACGCGCACAAAGCGGTTATCAGAGGTATTGTCATGAAACTGAGCTCTGTGTGTAAAAAGAAGAGGACGCAGCAAATAGACACCCTTACCTCCCAAATTGCGACTCTTGAATCCCAACATAAGACTAACCCTGACCCGAACACCCAAGCCCAATTATTGACCCTAAGACGTGACCTGCGCTCACTTCTTCTCCACTCCTATGAACTAATCCAGCGTAAGCTTAAAGCTACCACATACTCCACGTCCAATAAAGCAGGTAAAAGACTAGCGCAACGCATCAAAGGACGAAGGATCAAATCCAAAATCACGACATTATCCTACCCACACTCAACCGACACTCTGACTAACCCCCAGGACATAGCGAACGCATTCAGCGACTACTATAGTAAGCTCTACAACATCAAACATGACCACGCTACTTACCAACCATCCCATGAAGATATCAACAACTTTCTTCAACAAATTAAACTACCAAAGCTGACTGACTCTCAACTGACCTCCCTCAACGAACCATTCTCAGACAGGGAAATTCTTGATACGATATCCTCCCTACCAACGGGCAAAGCCCCAGGACCAGATGGTCTCACGGGAGAATACTATAAAAGGTTTTCTAGACACTTACTTCCCCAAATGACAGAATTCTTCAACATTGCTGCCTCCTCCTCAACATTCCCTGATGAATCACTAAACGCTCTTATCATTACTATCCCGAAACCAGGTAAAGCTCCTACCTCCCCCCAAAACTACCGCCCTATCTCCCTATTGAATCTTGACGTAAAAATATATGCCAAAACGATTGCCAGACGCCTTATGGCTGTTATGCCTGATCTCATACACACAGACCAATCAGGGTTCATTAGAGGCAGGCAAGCCCCTGATGCCACAAGAAGGATGGTAAACATAATACACCATATTGAGTCCAGTGGAACGCCTTCTCTGCTCCTCTCTTTGGACGCAGAGAAGGCGTTCGATAGAGTACACTGGTCATACCTCAGAGCAGTACTAACTAAACTCGGATTTAAAGGTCTCATATACAACGCTATCTTAGCTCTATATACTGTCCCAACTGCGAAGGTATACTCCGCAGATATGCTTTCACAAACCTTTCACATCACAAATGGCACTCGCCAGGGTTGTCCATTGTCCCCACTAATTTTTAACATGCTCATAGAGCCACTCGCGGAACATGTTCGCTCAAACTCCCTACTCACAGGAGTCACAATAAGGAATACGTCACATAAAATCAGCCTCTTTGCTGACGATGTCATACTAGTGCTCACCAATCCAAATTCCTCCCTTCCTGAAGCCCAAAAATTATTGGACTGGTTCGGTCGCGTATCATACTACAAGCTTAACGTAACTAAGTCCCATATTCTAGACCTTAAACTGGACGCTACTTCTCGAAACCTGCTACAAGCACAATTCCCCTTTGCTTGGGCCGACCAAAGCATCCCATACTTAGGAATCCACCTCACGAAATCAGTTAAACACCTATTTGCAGCCAATTTCAAACCTCTCCTCGCCACCTTAAAAATAGATGCACAGACCATAACCAAACACAACCTTTCTTGGTCTGGTAGGCTGGCTGCATTCAAAATGCTACACCTGCCCCAAATCCTATACCTATTCAGAACTCTACCCATACCCCTACCTAAATACTACTTTAAATCATTGCAAACCATACTTAACAAAACCATATGGAATGAATCCAGACCTAGATGCGCACATTCGACACTTAGAAATCACAGACTGGCGGGAGGTTCAGGGACAATAGACTTCGAAGACTATCACACAGCAGCAATACTAGACCAGCTCGGCGAGTGGTTCAGTACAAAACCTACCAAACTCTGGAGCTCAATAGAACATTCCCACCTGCTTCGCCCAAACCTACAATCTTGGTTGATGAGCGCACCCTGGGGTCCAAAACTGTCGACGGCAACACCTCCCACCATGGTGGCGGCAACCTCAGCATGGAAAAAACTAATACACAACAGCGGTGTTACACCCGACACTCCCCCCACTCCTATCCCTATTGAAGCTCTCCATCACCTCTCTCCAGACTTAAATTTAAACCACTGGACCAAGAACGGTATCCGAAACATACAACACATTCTACTCAAAGACAAACCCAAGTCTTTTACCCTCTTGAAACAAGAATATAACCTACCCCAAACAGAACTCTTCACCTACCTCCGAATCACGCACTGCCTTAAAAACTCCCACCTTCAGTTATACACTATACATCCTAAAGCATGGGATTTTCTAACGTCCTCCATCCCCAAACGCAAGGGAATATCCCTATTCTATAATATCCTACACCAGAAACAGCAGTTTAACAAGACACCCCCACATATTCACTGGGAACATGACTTAGGTCAGACCTACTCGGAACACCAATGGCAAAAAGCGATCCAGTCAATCTATAAATCCACAAAATGCGCCACGCTCTGGGAAAACACCCAAAAAATACATCTCAGGTGGTACTTAACCCCATCCAGAATTGCTAAATTCAATCCTTCTATTAGTGATCAATGCTGGCGCGGGTGTTCAGTCAGGGGTGATCTCCTTCACATCTTCTGGACATGCCCACGTTTGCGTAACTACTGGAACAAGATCTTCCAAATAATATCTGACGTTATACACCAAAATTTACACCCATCACCTGATCTAGCTGTGCTGAACCTCACTATTGAAACAATACCTACACCTTACAGACACACAGTGACCCATATCCTGTTAGCTGCAAGATTATGTATCGCAAGACTATGGAAAACGGATGCTGCCCCCTCCGTTGAACATACTCTAGATACGGTAAACCTCCACTACAGCTTTGAAATGATGATGGCCTCTAGTTCAGGCCTCACACACACTGTGAAATATAAATGGAGGCCATGGGAGTTGTGGACCGGAGCTGCATCATTCCTTTCATAACCATTCACCTGATGATCCAGAAACCTTTCTTATTTTCATGATAAGCAACATAGCGATACAGTAGGGTGAGATGGACACCCTCATTGGTGATCTCACAGTAGGGTGAGATGGACGCCCTCATTGGTGATCATACAGTAGGGTGAGATGGACGCCCTCATTGGTGATCATACAGTAGAGTGAGATGGACACCCTCATTGGTGATCTCACAGTAGGGTGAGATGGACGCCCTCATTGGTGATCATACAGTAGGGTGAGATGGACGCCCTCATTGGTGATCTCACAGTAGGGTGAGATGGACACCCTCATTGGTGATCTCACAGTAGGGTGAGATGGACGCCCTGATTGGTGATCATACAGTAGGGTGAGATGGACGCCCTCATTGGTGATCATTCAGTAGGGTGAGATGGACGCCCTCATTGGTGATCATACAGTAGGGTAAGATGGACGCCCTCATTTCATTCTGAAACTCTGGTGTCATCAACTATGAGGATTTACATCGGTTATAAAACAGATCCCAGGCAGGCAAATACTAATGAATAGGCTGTGCACATGTATGAGTAAAGTACAGTTTACTGCTGAAATGAATCTGTGCTGTGATTTGCTCTTCGCACAGTAGGTCCTCATCCATACCTGATCACCATCCTCATCTATAACTGATCACCATCCTCATCTATAACTGATCAATGTCCTCACCTATAACTGATCACCATCCTCATCTATAACTGATCACCATCCTCATCTATAACTGATCACCATCCTCATCTATAACTGATCAATGTCCTCATCTATAACTGATCACTGTCCTCACCTATAACTGATCACCGTCCTCATCTATAACTGATCAATGTCCTCATCTATAACTGATCAATGTCCTATAACTGATCAATGTCCTCATCTATAACTGATCACTGTCCTCATCTATAACTGATCAATGTCCTCATCTATAACTGATCACTGTCCTCACCTATAACTGATCACCGTCCTCATCTATAACTGATCAATGTCCTCATCTATAACTGATCAATGTCCTCATCTATAACTGATCACCATCCTCATCTATAACTGATCAATGTCCTCACCTATAACTGATCACCGTCCTCATCTATAACTGATCAATGTCCTCATCTATAACTGATCACTGTCCTCACCTATAACTGATTACCGTCCTCATCTATAACTGATCAATGTCCTCATCTATAACTGATCAATGTCCTCATCTATAACTGATCAATGTCCTCATCTATAGCTGATCAATGTCCTCACCTATAACTGATCACCATCCTCATCTATAACTGATCACCATCCTCATCTATAACTGATCACCATCCTCATCTATAACTGATCAATGTCCTCATCTATAACTGATCACTGCCCTCATCTATAACTGATCAATGTCCTCATCTATAACTGATCAATGTCCTCACCTATAACTGATCAATGTCCTCACCTATAACTGATCAATGTCCTATAACTGATCAATGTCCTCACCTATAACTGATCAATGTCCTCACCTATAACTGATCAATGTCCTCATCTATAACTGATCAATGTCCTCATCTATAACTGATCAATGTCCTCACCTATAACTGATCGTTGTCCTCACCTATAACTGATCAATGTCCTCATCTATAACTGATCACCGTCCTCATCTATAACTGATCAATGTCCTCACCTATAACTGATCAATGTCCTCACCTATAACTGATCAATGTCCTCATCTATAACTGATTAATGTCCTCACCTATAACTGATCAATGTCCTCATCTATAACTGATCAATGTCCTCACCTATAACGGATCAATGTCCTCATCTATAACTGATCACTGTCCTCACCTATAACTGATCAATGTCCTCACCTATAACTGATCAATGTCCTCACCTATAACTGATCAATGTCCTCATCTATAACTGATCAATGTCCTCACCTATAACTGATCAATGTCCTATAACTGATCAATGTCCTCATCTATAACTGATCAATGTCCTCACCTATAACTGATCAATGTCCTCATCTATAACTGATCAATGTGCTCATCTATAACTGATCAATGTCCTCACCTATAACTGATCGTTGTCCTCACCTATAACCGATCAATGTCCTCATCTATAACTGATCACTGTCCTCACCTATAACTGATCACCGTCCTCATCTATAACTGATCAATGTCCTCATCTATAGCTGATCAATGTCCTCATCTATAACTGATCACCATCCTCATCTATAACTGATCAATGTCCTCACCTATAACTGATCACCGTCCTCATCTATAACTGATCAATGTCCTCATCTATAACTGATCACTGTCCTCACCTATAACTGATTACCGTCCTCATCTATAACTGATCAATGTTCTCATCTATAACTGATCAATGTCCTCATCTATAGCTGATCAATGTCCTCACCTATAACTGATCAATGTCCTCATCTATAACTGATCAATGTCCTCACCTGAAACTGATTACTGTCCTATAAATGATCAATGTCCTCATCTATAACTGATCAATGTCCTCATCTATAACTGATCACTGTCCTCATCTATAACTGATCAATGTCCTCATCTATAACTGATCAAGGTCCTCACCTATAACTGATCAATGTCCTCACCTATAACTGATCAATGTCCTATAACTGATCAATGTCCTCATCTATAACTGATCAATGTCCTCACCTATAACTGATCAATGTCCTCATCTATAACTGATCAATGTCCTCATCTATAACTGATCAATGTCCTCACCTATAACTGATCGTTGTCCTCACCTATAACTGATCAATGTCCTCATCTATAACTGATCACCGTCCTCATCTATAACTGATCAATGTCCTCACCTATAACTGATCAATGTCCTCACCTATAACTGATCAATGTCCTCATCTATAACTGATTAATGTCCTCACCTATAACGGATCAATGTCCTCATCTATAACTGATCAATGTCCTCATCTATAACTGATCAATGTCCTCACCTATAACTGATCAATGTCCTATAACTGATCAATGTCCTCATCTATAACTGATCAATGTCCTCACCTATAACTGATCAATGTCCTCATCTATAACTGATCAATGTGCTCATCTATAACTGATCAATGTCCTCACCTATAACTGATCGTTGTCCTCACCTATAACCGATCAATGTCCTCATCTATAACTGATCACTGTCCTCACCTATAACTGATCACCGTCCTCATCTATAACTGATCAATGTCCTCATCTATAGCTGATCAATGTCCTCATCTATAACTGATCACCATCCTCATCTATAACTGATCAATGTCCTCACCTATAACTGATCACCGTCCTCATCTATAACTGATCAATGTCCTCATCTATAACTGATCACTGTCCTCACCTATAACTGATTACTGTCCTCATCTATAACTGATCAATGTTCTCATCTATAACTGATCAATGTCCTCATCTATAGCTGATCAATGTCCTCACCTATAACTGATCAATGTCCTCATCTATAACTGATCAATGTCCTCACCTGAAACTGATTACTGTCCTATAAATGATCAATGTCCTCATCTATAACTGATCAATGTCCTCATCTATAACTGATCACTGTCCTCATCTATAACTGATCAATGTCCTCATCTATAACTGATCAAGGTCCTCACCTATAACTGATCAATGTCCTCACCTATAACTGATCAATGTCCTATAACTGATCAATGTCCTCATCTATAACTGATCAATGTCCTCACCTATAACTGATCAATGTCCTCATCTATAACTGATCAATGTCCTCATCTATAACTGATCAATGTCCTCACCTATAACTGATCGTTGTCCTCACCTATAACTGATCAATGTCCTCATCTATAACTGATCACCGTCCTCATCTATAACTGATCAATGTCCTCACCTATAACTGATCAATGTCCTCACCTATAACTGATCAATGTCCTCATCTATAACTGATTAATGTCCTCACCTATAACGGATCAATGTCCTCATCTATAACTGATCACTGTCCTCACCTATAACTGATCAATGTCCTCACCTATAACTGATCAATGTCCTCACCTATAACTGATCAATGTCCTCATCTATAACTGATCAATGTCCTCACCTATAACTGATCAATGTCCTATAACTGATCAATGTCCTCATCTATAACTGATCAATGTCCTCACCTATAACTGATCAATGTCCTCATCTATAACTGATCAATGTGCTCATCTATAACTGATCAATGTCCTCACCTATAACTGATCGTTGTCCTCACCTATAACCGATCAATGTCCTCATCTATAACTGATCACCGTCCTCATCTATAACTGATCAATGTCCTCACCTGAAACTGATTACTGTCCTATAAATGATCAATGTCCTCATCTATAACTGATCAATGTCCTCATCTATAATTGATCACTGTCCTCATCTATAACTGATCAATGTCCTCATCTATAACTGATCAATGTCCTCACCTATAACTGATCAATGTCCTCACCTATAACTGATCAATGTACTATAACTGATCAATGTCCTCATCTATAACTGATCAATGTCCTCACCTATAACTGATCAATGTCCTCATCTATAACTGATCAATGTCCTCATCTATAACTGATCAATGTCCTCACCTATAACTGATCGTTGTCCTCACCTATAACTGATCAATGTCCTCATCGATAACTGATCACCGTCCTCATCTATAACTGATCAATGTCCTCACCTATAACTGATCAATGTCCTCACCTATAACTGATCAATGTCCTCATCTATAACTGATCAATGTCCTCACCTATAACTGATCAATGTCCTATAACTGATCAATGTCCTCACCTATAACGGATCAATGTCCTCATCTATAACTGATCACTGTCCTCACCTATAACTGATCAATGTCCTCACCTATAACTGATCAATGTCCTCACCTATAACTGATCAATGTCCTCATCTATAACTGATCAATGTCCTCACCTATAACTGATCAATGTCCTATAACTGATCAATGTCCTCATCTATAACTGATCAATGTCCTCACCTATAACTGATCAATGTCCTCATCTATAACTGATCAATGTCCTCATCTATAACTGATCAATGTGCTCATCTATAACTGATCAATGTCCTCACCTATAACTGATCGTTGTCCTCACCTATAACCGATCAATGTCCTCATCTATAACTGATCACCGTCCCCATCTATAACTGATCAATGTCCTCACCTATAACTGATCAATGTCCTCATCAATAACTGATTAATGTCCTCACCTATAACTGATCAATGTCCTCATCTATAACTGATTAATGTCCTCACCTATAACTGATCAATGTCCTCATCTATAACTGATCAATGTCCTCACCTATAACTGATCAATGTCCTCATCTATAACTGATCACTGTCCTCACCTATAACTGATCAATGTCCTCACCTATAACTGATCAATGTCCTCACCTATAACTGATCAATGTCCTATAACTGATCAATGTCCTCACCTATAACTGATCAATGTCCTCATCTATAACTGATCACTGTCCTCATCTATAACTGATCAATGTCCTCACCTATAACTGATCACTGTCCTCATCTATAACTGATCAATGTCCTCACCTATAACTGATCACTGTCCTCATCTATAACTGATCAATGTCCTCACCTATAACTGATCACTGTCCTCATCTATAACTGATCAATGTCCTCACCTATAACTGATCAATGTCCTCATCTATAACTGATCAATGTCCTCATCTATAACTGATCAATGTCCTCGCCTATAACTGATCAATGTCCTCATCTATAACTGATCAATGTCCTCATCTATAGCTGATCAATGTCCTCACCTATAACTGATCAATGTCCTCATCTATAACTGATCAATGTCCTCACCTGAAACTGATTACTGTCCTATAAATGATCAATGTCCTCATCTATAACTGATCAATGTCCTCATCTATAACTGATCACTGTCCTCATCTATAACTGATCAATGTCCTCATCTATAACTGATCAATGTCCTCACCTATAAATGATCAATGTCCTCACCTATAACTGATCAATGTCCTATAACTGATCAATGTCCTCATCTATAACTGATCAATGTCCTCACCTATAACTGATCAATGTCCTCATCTATAACTGATCAATGTCCTCATCTATAACTGATCAATGTCCTCACCTATAACTGATCGTTGTCCTCACCTATAACTGATCAATGTCCTCATCTATAACTGATCACCGTCCTCATCCATAACTGATCAATGTCCTCACCTATAACTGATCAATGTCCTCACCTATAACTGATCAATGTCCTCATCTATAACTGATTAATGTCCTCACCTATAACGGATCAATGTCCTCATCTATAACTGATCACTGTCCTCACCTATAACTGATCAATGTCCTCACCTATAACTGATCAATGTCCTCATCTATAACTGATCAATGTCCTCACCTATAACTGATCAATGTCCTATAACTGATCAATGTCCTCACCTATAACTGATCAATGTCCTCACCTATAACTGATCAATGTCCTCATCTATAACTGATCAATGTGCTCATCTATAACTGATCAATGTCCTCACCTATAACTGATCGTTGTCCTCACCTATAACCGATCAATGTCCTCATCTATAACTGATCACGTCCTCATCTATAACTGATCAATGTCCTCACCTGAAACTGATTACTGTCCTATAAATGATCAATGTCCTCATCTATAACTGATCAATGTCCTCATCTATAACTGATCACTGTCCTCATCTATAACTGATCAATGTCCTCATCTATAACTGATCAATGTCCTCACCTATAACTGATCAATGTCCTATAACTGATCAATGTCCTCATCTATAACTGATCAATGTCCTCACCTATAACTGATCAATGTCCTCATCTATAACTGATCAATGTCCTCATCTATAACTGATCAATGTCCTCACCTATAACTGATCGTTGTCCTCACCTATAACTGATCAATGTCCTCATCTATAACTGATCACCGTCCTCAACTATAACTGATCAATGTCCTCACCTATAACTGATCAATGTCCTCATCTATAACTGATTAATGTCCTCACCTATAACGGATCAATGTCCTCATCTATAACTGATCACTGTCCTCACCTATAACTGATCAATGTCCTCACCTATAACTGATCAATGTCCTCACCTATAACTGATCAATGGCCTCATCTATAACTGATCAATGTCCTCACCTATAACTGATCAATGTCCTATAACTGATCAATGTCCTCATCTATAACTGATCAATGTTCTCACCTATAACTGATCAATGTCCTCATCTATAACTGATCAATGTGCTCATCTATAACTGATCAATGTCCTCACCTATAACTGATCATTGTCCTCACCTATAACCGATCAATGTCCTCATCTATAACTGATCACCGTCCTCATCTATAACTGATCAATGTCCTCACCTATAACTGATCAATGTCCTCATCAATAACTGATTAATGTCCTCACCTATAACTGATCAATGTCCTCATCTATAACTGATTAATGTCCTCACCTATAACTGATCAATGTCCTCATCTATAACTGATCAATGTCCTCACCTATAACTGATCAATGTCCTCATCTATAACTGATCACTGTCCTCACCTATAACTGATCAATGTCCTCACCTATAACTGATCAATGTCCTCACCTATAACTGATCAATGTCCTATAACTGATCAATGTCCTCACCTATAACTGATCAATGTCCTCATCTATAACTGATCACTGTCCTCATCTATAACTGATCAATGTCCTCACCTATAACTGATCACTGTCCTCATCTATAACTGATCAATGTCCTCACCTATAACTGATCACTGTCCTCACCTATAACTGATCACCATCCTTATCTATAACTGATCAATGTCCTCACCTATAACTGATCAATGTCCTCATCTATAACTGATCACTGTCCTCATCTATAACTGATCAATGTCCTCACCTATAACTGATCACTGTCCTCATCTATAACTGATCAATGTCCTCACCTATAACTGATCACTGTCCTCATCTATAACTGATCAATGTCCTCACCTATAACTGATCAATGTCCTCATCTATAACTGATCAATGTCCTCATCTATAACTGATCAATGTCCTCGCCTATAACTGATCAATGTCCTCATCTATAACTGATCAATGTCCTCACCTATAACTGATCACTGTCCTCACCTATAACTGATCACCATCCTCATCTATAACTGATCAATGTCCTCACCTATAACTGATCACTGTCCTCATCTATAACTGATCAATGTCCTCACCTATAACTGATCACCTTCCTCATCTATAACTGATCACTGATCTCACCTATAACTGATCAATGTCCTCACCTATAACTGATCAATGTCCTCACCTATAATTGATCAATGTCCTCATCTATAACTGATCAATGTCCTCACCTATAACTGATCAATGTCCTATAACTGATCAATGTCCTCATCTATAACTGATCAATGTCCTCACCTATAACTGATCAATGTCCTCATCTATAACTGATCAATGTCCTCATCTATAACTGATCACCGTCCTCATCTATAACTGATCAATGTCCTCACCTATAACTGATCAATGTCCTCATCTATAACTGATTAATGTCCTCACCTATAACTGATCAATGTCCTCATCTATAACTGATCAATGTCCTCACCTATAACTGATCAATGTCCTCATCTATAACTGATCACTGTCCTCACCTATAACTGATCAATGTCCTCACCTATAACTGATCAATGTCCTCACCTATAACTGATCAATATCCTATAACTGATCAATGTCCTCACCTATAACTGATCAATGTCCTCATCTATAACTGATCACTGTCCTCATCTATAACTGATCAATGTCCTCACCTATAACTGATTACTGTCCTATAAATGATCAATGTCCTGATCTATAACTGATCAATGTCCTGATCTATAACTGATCACTGTCCTCATCTATAACTGATCAATGTCCTCATCTATAACTGATCAATGTCCTCACCTATAACTGATCAATGTCCTCACCTATAACGGATCAATGTCCTCATCTATAACTGATCACTGTCCTCACCTATAACTGATCAATGTCCTCACCTATAACTGATCAATGTCCTCACCTATAACTGATCAATGTCCTCACCTATAACTGATCAATGTCCTCATCTATAACTGATCAATGTCCTCACCTATAACTGATCAATGTCCTATAACTGATCAATGTCCTCATCTATAACTGATCAATGTCCTCACCTATAACTGATCAATGTCCTCATCTATAACTGATCAATGTCCTCATCTATAACTGATCAATGTCCTCACCTATAACTGATCAATGTCCTCATCTATAACTGATCACTGTCCTCATCTATAACTGATCAATGTCCTCACCTATAACTGATCAATGTCCTCACCTATAACTGATCAATGTCCTCATCTATAACTGATCACTGTCCTCATCTATAACTGATCAATGTCCTCACCTATAACTGATCACTGTCCTCACCTATAACTGATCACCATCCTCATCTATAACTGATCAATGTCCTCACCTATAACTGATCAATGTCCTCACCTATAACTGATCACCATCCTCATCTATAACTGATCAATGTCCTCACCTATAACTGATCACTGTCCTCACCTATAACTGATCACCATCCTCATCTATAGCTGATCAATGTCCTCACCTATAACTGATCAATGTCCTCATCTATAACTGATCACTGTCCTCATCTATAACTGATCAATGTCCTCACCTATAGCTGATCACCATCCTCATCTATAACTGATCAATGTCCTCACCTATAACTGATCAATGTCCTCATCTATAACTGATTAATGTCCTCACCTATAACTGATCAATGTCCTCATCTATAACTGATCACTGTCCTCACCTATAACTGATCAATGTCCTCACCTATAACTGATCAATGTCCTCACCTATAACTGATCAATGTCCTATAACTGATCAATGTCCTCACCTATAACTGATCAATGTCCTCATCTATAACTGATCACTGTCCTCATCTATAACTGATCAATGTCCTCACCTATAACTGATCACTGTCCTCATCTATAACTGATCACCATCCTCATCTATAACTGATCAATGTCCTCACCTATAACTGATCAATGTCCTCACCTATAACTGATCAATGTCCTCATCTATTACTGATCACTGTCCTCATCTATAACTGATCAATGACCTCACCTATAACTGATCAATTTCCTCACCTATAACTGATCACCATCCTCATCTATAACTGATCAATGTCCTCACCTATAACTGATCAATGTCCTCATCTATAACTGATCACTGTCCTCACCTATAACTGATCAATGTCCTCACCTATAACTGATCAATGTCCTCATCTATAACTGATCACCATCCTCATCTATAACTGATCAATGTCCTCACCTATAACTGATCACCATCCTCATCTATAACTGATCACTGTCCTCACCTATAACTGATCACCATCCTCATCTATAACTGATCACCATCCTCATCTATAACTGATCAATGTCCTCACTCCTCACCTATAACTGATCAATGTCCTCATCTATAACTGATCACCGTCCTCATCTATAACTGATCAATGTCCTCACCTATAACTGATCAATGTCCTCATCTATAACTGATTAATGTCCTCACCTATAACTGATCAATGTCCTCATCTATAACTGATTAATGTCCTCACCTATAACTGATCAATGTCCTCATCTATAACTGATCACTGTCCTCACCTATAACTGATCAATGTCCTCACCTATAACTGATCAATGTCCTCACATATAACTGATCAATGTCCTCATCTATAACTGATTAATGTCCTCACCTATAACTGATCAATGTCCTCATCTATAACTGATTAATGTCCTCACCTATAACTGATCAATGTCCTCATCTATAACTGATCACTGTCCTCACCTATAACTGATCAATGTCCTCACCTATAACTGATCAATGTCCTCACCTATAACTGATCAATGTCCTATAACTGATCAATATCCTCACCTATAACTGATCAATGTCCTCATCTATAACTGATCACTGTCCTCATCTATAACTGATCAATGTCCTCACCTATAACTGATCACTGTCCTCATCTATAACTGATCACCATCCTCATCTATAACTGATCACCATCCTCATCTATAACTGATCAATATCCTCACCTATAACTGATCACTGTCCTCACCTATAACTGATCACCATCCTCATCTATAACTGATCAATGTCCTCACCTATAACTGATCACTGTCCTCATCTATAACTGATCAATAGGGATGAGCTTCGAGTTCGAGTCGAACTCATGTTCGACTCGAACATTGGCTGTTCGCAAGTTCGCCGAACAGCGAACAATTTGGGGTGTTCGCGGCAAATTCGAATGCCGTGGAACACCCTTTAAAAGTCTATGGGAGAAATCAAAAGTGCTAATTTTAAAGGCTTATATGCAAGTTATTGTCATAAAAAGTGTTTGGGGACCTGGGTCCTGCCCCAGGGGACATGGATCAATGCAAAAAAAAGTTTTAAAAACGGACGTTTTTTCAGGAGCAGTGATTTTATTAATGCTTAAAGTCAAACAATAAAAGTGTAATATCCCTTTAAATTTCGTACCTGGGGGGTGTCTATAGTATGCCTGTAAAGGGGCGCATGTTTCCTGTGTTTAGAACAGTCTGACAGCAAAATGACATTTTGAAGGAAAAAACTCATTTAAAACTACCCGCGGCTATTGCATTGCCGACAATACACATAGAAGTTCATTGATAAAAATGGCATGGGAATTCCCCACAGGGCAACCCCGAACCAAAATAAAAAAAAAAAAATGATGTGGGGGTCCCCCTAAATTCCATACAAGGCCCTTCGGGTCTGGTATGGATATTAAGGGGAACCCCAGCCAAAATTAAAAAAAAAAATTGACGTGGGGTTCCCCCTAAATTCCATACCAGACCTGAAGGGTCTGGTATGGATTTTAAGGGGAACCCCGCGCCAAAAAAAAAAAAAAAAAACGGCGTGGGGTCCCCCTAAAAATCCATACCAGACCCTTATCCGAGCACGCAACCTGGCAGGCCGCAGGAAAAGAGGGGGGGACGAGAGTGCGGCCCCCCCCCCCTCCTGAACCGTACCAGGCCACATGCCCTCAACATTGGGAGGGTGCTTTGGGGTAGCCCCCCAAAGCACCTTGTCCCCATGTTGATGAAGACAAGGGCCTCATCCCCACAACCGTGGCCGGTGGTTGTGGGGGTCTGCGGGCGGGGGGCTTATCGGAATCTGGAAGCCCCCTTTACCAAGGGGACCCCCAGATCCCGGCCCCCCCCCTGTGTGAAATGGTAAGGGGTTACTTACCCCTACCATTTCACTAAAAAACTGTCAAAAATGTTAAAAATGACAAGAGACAGTTTTTGACAATTCCTTTATTTAAATGCTTCTTCTTTCTTCCTTCATCTTCTTCTTCTTCTGGTTCTTCTGGCTCTTCTGGTTCTTCCTCCGGCGTTCTCGTCCAGCATCTCCTCCGCGGCGTCTTCTATCTTCTTCTCCTCGGGCCGCTCTGCACCCATGGCATGAGGGGGGAGGCTCCCGCTCTTCTCTTCATCTTCTTCTTCATCTTCATCTTCTTCTTCATCTTCTTCTTCTTCTTCTTCTTCTTCTTCTCTTCTTCATCTCTTCTTCCTTCTTCATTTCTTCTGCGGGCCGCTCCGCATCCATGCATGGAGGGAGGCTCCCGCTGTGTGACGGCGTCTCTTCGTCTGACGGTTCTTAAATAACGGGGGGCGGGGCCATCCGGTGACCCCGCCCCCCTCTGACGCACGGTGAATTGACGGGACTTCCCTGTGACGTCACGGGGAATGCCACAGGGAAGTCCCGTCATGTCCCGTGCGTCAGAGGGGGGCGGGGTCACCGGGTGGCCCCGCCCCCCGTTATTTAAGAACCGTCAGACGAAGAGACGCCGTCACACAGCGGGAGCCTCCCTCCATGCATGGATGCGGAGCGGCCCGCAGAAGAAATGAAGAAGGAAGAAGAGATGAAGAAGAGAAGAAGAAGAAGAAGAAGAAGATGAAGAAGAAGATGAAGATGAAGAAGAAGATGAAGAGAAGAGCGGGAGCCTCCCCCCTCATGCCATGGGTGCGGAGCGGCCCGAGGAGAAGAAGATAGAAGACGCCGCGGAGGAGATGCTGGACGAGAACGCCGGAGGAAGAACCAGAAGAGCCAGAAGAACCAGAAGAAGAAGAAGATGAAGGAAGAAAGAAGAAGCATTTAAATAAAGGAATTGTCAAAAACTGTCTCTTGTCATTTTTAACATTTTTGACAGTTTTTTAGTGAAATGGTAGGGGTAAGTAACCCCTTACCATTTCACACAGGGGGGGGGCCGGGATCTGGGGGTCCCCTTGGTAAAGGGGGCTTCCAGATTCCGATAAGCCCCCCGCCCGCAGACCCCCACAACCACCGGCCACGGTTGTGGGGATGAGGCCCTTGTCTTCATCAACATGGGGACAAGGTGCTTTGGGGGGCTACCCCAAAGCACCCTCCCAATGTTGAGGGCATGTGGCCTGGTACGGTTCAGGAGGGGGGGGGGGCCGCACTCTCGTCCCCCCCTCTTTTCCTGCGGCCTGCCAGGTTGCGTGCTCGGATAAGGGTCTGGTATGGATTTTTAGGGGGACCCCACGCCGTTTTTTTTTTTTTTTTTTGGCGCGGGGTTCCCCTTAAAATCCATACCAGACCTGAAGGGTCTGGTATGGAATTTAGGGGGAACCCCACGTCAATTTTTTTTTTTAATTTTGGCTGGGGTTCCCCTTAATATCCATACCAGACCTGAAGGGCCTTGTATGGAATTTAGGGGGACTCCCACATCATTTTTTTTTTTTAATTTTGGTTCGGGGTTGCCCTGTGGGGAATTCCCATGCCGTTTTTATCAATGAACTTCTATGTGTATTGTCGGCAATGCAATAGCCGCGGTAGTTTTAAATGAGTTTTTTCCTTCAAAATGTCATTTTGCTGTCAGACTGTTCTAAACACGGGAAACATGCGCCCCTTTACAGGCATACTATAGACACCCCCCAGGTATGAAATTTAAAGGGATATTACACTTTTATTGTTTGACTTTAAGCATTATTAAAATCACTGCTCCTGAAAAAACGGCCGTTTTTAAAACTTTTTTTTGCATTGATCCATGTCCCCTGGGGCAGGACCCAGGTCCCCAAACACTTTTATTGACAATAACTTGCATATTAGCCTTTAAAATTAGCACTTTTGATTATTCATGTTCGTGTCCCATAGACTTTAACGGTGTTCGCGTGTTCGAACGAATTTTTTTCCTGTTCGCATGTTCTGGTGCGAACCGAACAGGGGGGTGTTCGGCTCATCCCTACTGATCAATGTCCTCATCTATAACTGATCAATGTCCTCACCTATAACTGATCACTGTCCTCATCTATAACTGATCAATGTCCTCATCTATAACTGATCAATGTCCTCACCTATAACTGATCACCGTCCTCATCTATAACTGATCACTGTCCTCATCTATAACTGATCAATGTCCTATAACTGATCAATGTCCTCACCTATAACTGATCAATGTCCTCACCTATAACTGATCACTGTCCTCATCTATAACTGATCAATGTCCTCACCTATAACTGATCAATGTCCTCACCTATAACTTATCACTGTCCTCATCTATAACTGATCAATGTCCTCATCTATAACTGATCAATGTCCTCACCTATAACTGATCAATGTCCTCACCTATAACTGATCACTGTCCTCATCTATAACTGAACAATGTCCTCAACTAAAACTGATCAATGTCCTCACCTATAACTGATCACTGTCCTCATCTATAACTGATCAATGTCCTCACCTATAACTGATCAATGTCCTCACCTATAACTGATTAATGTCCTCACCTATAACTGATCAATGTCCTCATCTATAACTGATCACTGTCCTCACCTATAACTGATCAATGTCCTCACCTATAACTGATCAATGTCCTCACCTATAACTGATCAATGTCCTATAACTGATCAATGTCCTCACCTATAACTGATCAATGTCCTCATCTATAACTGATCACTGTCCTCATCTATAACTGATCAATGTCCTCACCTATAACTGATCACTGTCCTCATCTATAACTGATCACCATCCTCACCTATAACTGATCACTGTCCTCATCTATAACTGATCAATGTCCTCATCTATAACTGATCAATGTCCTCACCTATAACTGATCACTGTCCTCATCTATAACTGATCACTGTCCTCATCTATAACTGATCAATGTCCTCATCTATAACTGATCAATGTCCTATAACTGATCAATGTCCTCACCTATAACTGATCAATGTCCTCACCTATAACTGATCACTGTCCTCATCTATAACTTATCAATGTCCTCACCTATAACTGATCAATGTCCTCACCTATAACTGATCAATGTCCTCACCTATAACTGATCAATGTCCTCACCTATAACTGATCAATGTCCTCATCTATAACTGATCAATGTCCTCACCTATAACTGATCAATGTCCTATAACTGATCAATGTCCTCATCTATAACTGATCAATGTCCTCACCTATAACTGATCAATGTCCTCATCTATAACTGATCAATGTCCTCATCTATAACTGATCAATGTCCTCACCTATAACTGATCAATGTCCTCATCTATAACTGATCACTGTCCTCATCTATAACTGATCAATGTCCTCACCTATAACTGATCAATGTCCTCACCTATAACTGATCAATGTCCTCATCTATAACTGATCACTGTCCTCATCTATAACTGATCAATGTCCTCACCTATAACTGATCACTGTCCTCACCTATAACTGATCACCATCCTCATCTATAACTGATCAATGTCCTCACCTATAACTGATCAATGTCCTCACCTATAACTGATCACCATCCTCATCTATAACTGATCAATGTCCTCACCTATAACTGATCACTGTCCTCACCTATAACTGATCACCATCCTCATCTATAGCTGATCAATGTCCTCACCTATAACTGATCAATGTCCTCATCTATAACTGATCACTGTCCTCATCTATAACTGATCAATGTCCTCACCTATAGCTGATCACCATCCTCATCTATAACTGATCAATGTCCTCACCTATAACTGATCAATGTCCTCATCTATAACTGATTAATGTCCTCACCTATAACTGATCAATGTCCTCATCTATAACTGATCACTGTCCTCACCTATAACTGATCAATGTCCTCACCTATAACTGATCAATGTCCTCACCTATAACTGATCAATGTCCTATAACTGATCAATGTCCTCACCTATAACTGATCAATGTCCTCATCTATAACTGATCACTGTCCTCATCTATAACTGATCAATGTCCTCACCTATAACTGATCACTGTCCTCATCTATAACTGATCACCATCCTCATCTATAACTGATCAATGTCCTCACCTATAACTGATCAATGTCCTCACCTATAACTGATCAATGTCCTCATCTATTACTGATCACTGTCCTCATCTATAACTGATCAATGACCTCACCTATAACTGATCAATTTCCTCACCTATAACTGATCACCATCCTCATCTATAACTGATCAATGTCCTCACCTATAACTGATCAATGTCCTCATCTATAACTGATCACTGTCCTCACCTATAACTGATCAATGTCCTCACCTATAACTGATCAATGTCCTCATCTATAACTGATCACCATCCTCATCTATAACTGATCAATGTCCTCACCTATAACTGATCACCATCCTCATCTATAACTGATCACTGTCCTCACCTATAACTGATCACCATCCTCATCTATAACTGATCACCATCCTCATCTATAACTGATCAATGTCCTCACTCCTCACCTATAACTGATCAATGTCCTCATCTATAACTGATCACCGTCCTCATCTATAACTGATCAATGTCCTCACCTATAACTGATCAATGTCCTCATCTATAACTGATTAATGTCCTCACCTATAACTGATCAATGTCCTCATCTATAACTGATTAATGTCCTCACCTATAACTGATCAATGTCCTCATCTATAACTGATAACTGTCCTCACCTATAACTGATCAATGTCCTCACCTATAACTGATCAATGTCCTCACATATAACTGATCAATGTCCTCATCTATAACTGATTAATGTCCTCACCTATAACTGATCAATGTCCTCATCTATAACTGATTAATGTCCTCACCTATAACTGATCAATGTCCTCATCTATAACTGATCACTGTCCTCACCTATAACTGATCAATGTCCTCACCTATAACTGATCAATGTCCTCACCTATAACTGATCAATGTCCTATAACTGATCAATGTCCTCACCTATAACTGATCAATGTCCTCATCTATAACTGATCACTGTCCTCATCTATAACTGATCAATGTCCTCACCTATAACTGATCACTGTCCTCATCTATAACTGATCACCATCCTCATCTATAACTGATCAATGTCCTCACCTATAACTGATCAATGTCCTCACCTATAACTGATCACCATCCTCATCTATAACTGATCAATGTCCTCACCTATAACTGATCACCATCCTCATCTATAACTGTTCAATTTCCTCACCTATAACTGATCACTGTCCTCACCTATAACTGATCACCATCCTCATCTATAACTGATCAATGTCCTCACCTATAACTGATCACTGTCCTCACCTATAACTGATCACCATCCTCATCTATAACTGATCACCATCCTCATCTATAACTGATCAATATCCTCACCTATAACTGATCACTGTCCTCACCTATAACTGATCACCATCCTCATCTATAACTGATCAATGTCCTCACCTATAACTGATCACTGTCCTCATCTATAACTGATCAATGTCCTCATCTATAACTGATCAATGTCCTCACCTATAACTGATCACTGTCCTCATCTATAACTGATCAATGTCCTCATCTATAACTGATCAATGTCCTCACCTATAACTGATCACCGTCCTCATCTATAACTGATCACTGTCCTCATCTATAACTGATCAATGTCCTATAACTGATCAATGTCCTCACCTATAACTGATCAATGTCCTCACCTATAACTGATCACTGTCCTCATCTATAACTGATCAATGTCCTCACCTATAACTGATCAATGTCCTCACCTATAACTTATCACTGTCCTCATCTATAACTGATCAATGTCCTCATCTATAACTGATCAATGTCCTCACCTATAACTGATCAATGTCCTCACCTATAACTGATCACTGTCCTCATCTATAACTGAACAATGTCCTCAACTAAAACTGATCAATGTCCTCACCTATAACTGATCACTGTCCTCATCTATAACTGATCAATGTCCTCACCTATAACTGATCAATGTCCTCACCTATAACTGATTAATGTCCTCACCTATAACTGATCAATGTCCTCATCTATAACTGATCACTGTCCTCACCTATAACTGATCAATGTCCTCACCTATAACTGATCAATGTCCTCACCTATAACTGATCAATGTCCTATAACTGATCAATGTCCTCACCTATAACTGATCAATGTCCTCATCTATAACTGATCACTGTCCTCATCTATAACTGATCAATGTCCTCACCTATAACTGATCACTGTCCTCATCTATAACTGATCACCATCCTCACCTATAACTGATCACTGTCCTCATCTATAACTGATCAATGTCCTCATCTATAACTGATCAATGTCCTCACCTATAACTGATCACTGTCCTCATCTATAACTGATCACTGTCCTCATCTATAACTGATCAATGTCCTCATCTATAACTGATCAATGTCCTATAACTGATCAATGTCCTCACCTATAACTGATCAATGTCCTCACCTATAACTGATCACTGTCCTCATCTATAACTTATCAATGTCCTCACCTATAACTGATCAATGTCCTCACCTATAACTGATCACTGTCCTCATCTATAACTGATCACTGTCCTCATCTATAACTGATCAATGTCCTATAACTGATCAATGTCCTCACCTATAACTGATCAATGTCCTCACCTATAACTGATCACTGTCCTCATCTATAACTGATCACTGTCCTCATCTATAACTGATCAATGTCCTCACCTATAACTGATCACTGTCCTCATCTATAACTGATCAATGTCCTCATCTATAACTGATCAATGTCCTCATCTATAACTGATCACTGTCCTCACCTATAACTGATCAATGTCCTCACCTATAACTGATCAATGTCCTCACCTATAACTGATCAATGTCCTCATCTATAACTGATCAATGTCCTCACCTATAACTGATCAAGGTCCTCATCTATAACTGATCAATGTCCTCATCTATAACTGATCAATGTCCTCATCTATATCTAATCAATGTCCTCACCTATAACTGATCAATGTCCTCACCTATAACTGATCAATGTCCTCATCTATAACTGATCACTGTCCTCACTTATAACTGATCAATGTCCTCACCTATAACTGATCAATGTCCTCACCTATAACTGATCAATGTCCTCATCTATAACTGATCACCATCCTCATCTATAACTGATCAATGTCCTCACCTATAACTGATCAATGTCCTCATCTATAACTGATCACCATCCTCATCTATAACTGATTAATGTCCTCACCTATAACTGATCAATGTCCTCATCTATAACTGATTAATGTCCTCACCTATAACTGATCAATGTCCTCATCTATAACTGATCACTGTCCTCACCTATAACTGATCAATGTCCTCACCTATAACTGATCAATGTCCTCACCTATAACTGATCAATGTCCTATAACTGATCAATGTCCTCACCTATAACTGATCAATGTCCTCATCTATAACTGATCAATGTCCTCACCTATAACTGATCAATGTCCTCATCTATAACTGATCACCATCCTCATCTATAACTGATCACCATCCTCATCTATAACTGATCACCATCCTCATCTATAACTGATCAATGTCCTCATCTATAACTGATCACTGTCCTCATCTATAACTGATCACTGTCCTCACCTATAACTGATCACCATCCTCATCTATAACTGATCACCATCCTCATCTATAACTGATCACCATCCTCATCTATAACTGATCAATGTCCTCATCTATAACTGATCACTGTCCTCATCTATAACTGATCACTGTCCTCACCTATAACTGATCACCATCCTCATCTATAACTGATCACCATCCTCATCTATAACTGATCAATGTCCTCACCTATAACTGATCACTGTCCTCACCTATAACTGATCACCATCCTCATCTATAACTGATCAATGTCCTCACCTATAACTGATCACTGTCCTCACCTATAACTGATCACCATCCTCATCTATAACTGATCAATGTCCTCACCTATAACTGATCACCATCCTCACCTATAACTGATCACTGTCCTCACCTATAACTGATCAATGTCCTATAACTGATCAATGTCCTCATCTATAACTGATCAATGTCCTCACCTATAACTGATCAATGTCCTCATCTATAACTGATCAATGTCCTCATCTATAACTGATCAATGTCCTCACCTATAACTGATCGTTGTCCTCACCTATAACTGATCAATGTCCTCATCTATAACTGATCACCGTCCTCAACTATAACTGATCAATGTCCTCACCTATAACTGATCAATGTCCTCATCTATAACTGATTAATGTCCTCACCTATAACGGATCAATGTCCTCATCTATAACTGATCACTGTCCTCACCTATAACTGATCAATGTCCTCACCTATAACTGATCAATGTCCTCACCTATAACTGATCAATGGCCTCATCTATAACTGATCAATGTCCTCACCTATAACTGATCAATGTCCTATAACTGATCAATGTCCTCATCTATAACTGATCAATGTCCTCACCTATAACTGATCAATGTCCTCATCTATAACTGATCAATGTGCTCATCTATAACTGATCAATGTCCTCACCTATAACTGATCGTTGTCCTCACCTATAACCGATCAATGTCCTCATCTATAACTGATCACCGTCCTCATCTATAACTGATCAATGTCCTCACCTATAACTGATCAATGTCCTCATCAATAACTGATTAATGTCCTCACCTATAACTGATCAATGTCCTCATCTATAACTGATTAATGTCCTCACCTATAACTGATCAATGTCCTCACCTATAACTGATCAATGTCCTCATCTATAACTGATCACTGTCCTCACCTATAACTGATCAATGTCCTCACCTATAACTGATCAATGTCCACACCTATAACTGATCAATGTCCTATAACTGATCAATGTCCTCACCTATAACTGATCAATGTCCTCATCTATAACTGATCACTGTCCTCATCTATAACTGATCAATGTCCTCACCTATAACTGATCACTGTCCTCATCTATAACTGATCAATGTCCTCACCTATATCTGATCACTGTCCTCACCTATAACTGATCACCATCCTTATCTATAACTGATCAATGTCCTCACCTATAACTGATCAATGTCCTCATCTATAACTGATCACTGTCCTCATCTATAACTGATCAATGTCCTCACCTATAACTGATCACTGTCCTCATCTATAACTGATCAATGTCCTCACCTATAACTGATCACTGTCCTCATCTATAACTGATCAATGTCCTCACCTATAACTGATCAATGTCCTCATCTATAACTGATCAATGTCCTCATCTATAACTGATCAATGTCCTCGCCTATAACTGATCAATGTCCTCGCCTATAACTGATCAATGTCCTCATCTATAACTGATCAATGTCCTCACCTATAACTGATCACTGTCCTCACCTATAACTGATCACCATCCTCATCTATAACTGATCAATGTCCTCACCTATAACTGATCACTGTCCTCATCTATAACTGATCAATGTCCTCACCTATAACTGATCACCTTCCTCATCTATAACTGATCACTGATCTCACCTATAACTGATCAATGTCCTCACCTATAACTGATCAATGTCCTCACCTATAATTGATCAATGTCCTCATCTATAACTGATCAATGTCCTCACCTATAACTGATCAATGTCCTATAACTGATCAATGTCCTCATCTATAACTGATCAATGTCCTCACCTATAACTGATCAATGTCCTCATCTATAACTGATCAATGTCCTCATCTATAACTGATCACCGTCCTCATCTATAACTGATCAATGTCCTCACCTATAACTGATCAATGTCCTCATCTATAACTGATTAATGTCCTCACCTCTAACTGATCAATGTCCTCATCTATAACTGATCAATGTCCTCACCTATAACTGATCAATGTCCTCATCTATAACTGATCACTGTCCTCACCTATAACTGATCAATGTCCTCACCTATAACTGATCAATGTCCTCACCTATAACTGATCAATATCCTATAACTGATCAATGTCCTCACCTATAACTGATCAATGTCCTCATCTATAACTGATCACTGTCCTCATCTATAACTGATCAATGTCCTCACCTATAACTGATTACTGTCCTATAAAAGATCAATGTCCTGATCTATAACTGATCAATGTCCTGATCTATAACTGATCACTGTCCTCATCTATAACTGATCAATGTCCTCATCTATAACTGATCAATGTCCTCACCTATAACTGATCAATGTCCTCACCTATAACGGATCAATGTCCTCATCTATAACTGATCACTGTCCTCACCTATAACTGATCAATGTCCTCACCTATAACTGATCAATGTCCTCACCTATAACTGATCAATGTCCTCACCTATAACTGATCAATGTCCTCATCTATAACTGATCAATGTCCTCACCTATAACTGATCAATGTCCTCATCTATAACTGATCAATGTCCTCATCTATAACTGATCAATGTCCTCACCTATAACTGATCAATGTCCTCATCTATAACTGATCACTGTCCTCATCTATAACTGATCAATGTCCTCACCTATAACTGATCAATGTCCTCACCTATAACTGATCAATGTCCTCATCTATAACTGATCACTGTCCTCATCTATAACTGATCAATGTCCTCACCTATAACTGATCACTGTCCTCACCTATAACTGATCACCATCCTCATCTATAACTGATCAATGTCCTCACCTATAACTGATCAATGTCCTCACCTATAACTGATCACCATCCTCATCTATAACTGATCAATGTCCTCACCTATAACTGATCACTGTCCTCACCTATAACTGATCACCATCCTCATCTATAGCTGATCAATGTCCTCACCTATAACTGATCAATGTCCTCATCTATAACTGATCACTGTCCTCATCTATAACTGATCACCATCCTCATCTATAACTGATCAATGTCCTCACCTATAACTGATCAATGTCCTCATCTATAACTGATCACCATCCTCATCTATAACTGATTAATGTCCTCACCTATAACTGATCAATGTCCTCATCTATAACTGATTAATGTCCTCACCTATAACTGATCAATGTCCTCATCTATAACTGATCACTGTCCTCACCTATAACTGATCAATGTCCTCACCTATAACTGATCAATGTCCTCACCTATAACTGATCAATGTCCTATAACTGATCAATGTCCTCACCTATAACTGATCAATGTCCTCATCTATAACTGATCAATGTCCTCACCTATAACTGATCAATGTCCTCATCTATAACTGATCACCATCCTCATCTATAACTGATCACCATCCTCATCTATAACTGATCACCATCCTCATCTATAACTGATCAATGTCCTCATCTATAACTGATCACTGTCCTCATCTATAACTGATCACTGTCCTCACCTATAACTGATCACCATCCTCATCTATAACTGATCACCATCCTCATCTATAACTGATCAATGTCCTCATCTATAACTGATCACTGTCCTCATCTATAACTGATCACTGTCCTCACCTATAACTGATCACCATCCTCATCTATAACTGATCACCATCCTCATCTATAACTGATCAATGTCCTCATCTATAACTGATCACTGTCCTCATCTATAACTGATCACTGTCCTCACCTATAACTGATCACCATCCTCATCTATAACTGATCACCATCCTCATCTATAACTGATCAATGTCCTCACCTATAACTGATCACTGTCCTCACCTATAACTGATCACCATCCTCATCTATAACTGATCAATGTCCTCACCTATAACTGATCACTGTCCTCACCTATAACTGATCACCATCCTCATCTATAACTGATCAATGTCCTCACCTATAACTGATCACCATCCTCACCTATAACTGATCACTGTCCTCACCTATAACTGATCAATGTCCTATAACTGATCAATGTCCTCATCTATAACTGATCAATGTCCTCACCTATAACTGATCAATGTCCTCATCTATAACTGATCAATGTCCTCATCTATAACTGATCAATGTCCTCACCTATAACTGATCGTTGTCCTCACCTATAACTGATCAATGTCCTCATCTATAACTGATCACCGTCCTCAACTATAACTGATCAATGTCCTCACCTATAACTGATCAATGTCCTCATCTATAACTGATTAATGTCCTCACCTATAACGGATCAATGTCCTCATCTATAACTGATCACTGTCCTCACCTATAACTGATCAATGTCCTCACCTATAACTGATCAATGTCCTCACCTATAACTGATCAATGGCCTCATCTATAACTGATCAATGTCCTCACCTATAACTGATCAATGTCCTATAACTGATCAATGTCCTCATCTATAACTGATCAATGTCCTCACCTATAACTGATCAATGTCCTCATCTATAACTGATCAATGTGCTCATCTATAACTGATCAATGTCCTCACCTATAACTGATCGTTGTCCTCACCTATAACCGATCAATGTCCTCATCTATAACTGATCACCGTCCTCATCTATAACTGATCAATGTCCTCACCTATAACTGATCAATGTCCTCATCAATAACTGATTAATGTCCTCACCTATAACTGATCAATGTCCTCATCTATAACTGATTAATGTCCTCACCTATAACTGATCAATGTCCTCACCTATAACTGATCAATGTCCTCATCTATAACTGATCACTGTCCTCACCTATAACTGATCAATGTCCTCACCTATAACTGATCAATGTCCACACCTATAACTGATCAATGTCCTATAACTGATCAATGTCCTCACCTATAACTGATCAATGTCCTCATCTATAACTGATCACTGTCCTCATCTATAACTGATCAATGTCCTCACCTATAACTGATCACTGTCCTCATCTATAACTGATCAATGTCCTCACCTATATCTGATCACTGTCCTCACCTATAACTGATCACCATCCTTATCTATAACTGATCAATGTCCTCACCTATAACTGATCAATGTCCTCATCTATAACTGATCACTGTCCTCATCTATAACTGATCAATGTCCTCACCTATAACTGATCACTGTCCTCATCTATAACTGATCAATGTCCTCACCTATAACTGATCACTGTCCTCATCTATAACTGATCAATGTCCTCACCTATAACTGATCAATGTCCTCATCTATAACTGATCAATGTCCTCATCTATAACTGATCAATGTCCTCGCCTATAACTGATCAATGTCCTCGCCTATAACTGATCAATGTCCTCATCTATAACTGATCAATGTCCTCACCTATAACTGATCACTGTCCTCACCTATAACTGATCACCATCCTCATCTATAACTGATCAATGTCCTCACCTATAACTGATCACTGTCCTCATCTATAACTGATCAATGTCCTCACCTATAACTGATCACCTTCCTCATCTATAACTGATCACTGATCTCACCTATAACTGATCAATGTCCTCACCTATAACTGATCAATGTCCTCACCTATAATTGATCAATGTCCTCATCTATAACTGATCAATGTCCTCACCTATAACTGATCAATGTCCTATAACTGATCAATGTCCTCATCTATAACTGATCAATGTCCTCACCTATAACTGATCAATGTCCTCATCTATAACTGATCAATGTCCTCATCTATAACTGATCACCGTCCTCATCTATAACTGATCAATGTCCTCACCTATAACTGATCAATGTCCTCATCTATAACTGATTAATGTCCTCACCTATAACTGATCAATGTCCTCATCTATAACTGATCAATGTCCTCACCTATAACTGATCAATGTCCTCATCTATAACTGATCACTGTCCTCACCTATAACTGATCAATGTCCTCACCTATAACTGATCAATGTCCTCACCTATAACTGATCAATATCCTATAACTGATCAATGTCCTCACCTATAACTGATCAATGTCCTCATCTATAACTGATCACTGTCCTCATCTATAACTGATCAATGTCCTCACCTATAACTGATTACTGTCCTATAAAAGATCAATGTCCTGATCTATAACTGATCAATGTCCTGATCTATAACTGATCACTGTCCTCATCTATAACTGATCAATGTCCTCATCTATAACTGATCAATGTCCTCACCTATAACTGATCAATGTCCTCACCTATAACGGATCAATGTCCTCATCTATAACTGATCACTGTCCTCACCTATAACTGATCAATGTCCTCACCTATAACTGATCAATGTCCTCACCTATAACTGATCAATGTCCTCACCTATAACTGATCAATGTCCTCATCTATAACTGATCAATGTCCTCACCTATAACTGATCAATGTCCTCATCTATAACTGATCAATGTCCTCATCTATAACTGATCAATGTCCTCACCTATAACTGATCAATGTCCTCACCTATAACTGATCAATGTCCTCACCTATAACTGATCAATGTCCTCATCTATAACTGATCACTGTCCTCATCTATAACTGATCAATGTCCTCACCTATAACTGATCACTGTCCTCACCTATAACTGATCACCATCCTCATCTATAACTGATCAATGTCCTCACCTATAACTGATCAATGTCCTCACCTATAACTGATCACCATCCTCATCTATAACTGATCAATGTCCTCACCTATAACTGATCACTGTCCTCACCTATAACTGATCACCATCCTCATCTATAGCTGATCAATGTCCTCACCTATAACTGATCAATGTCCTCATCTATAACTGATCACTGTCCTCATCTATAACTGATCAATGTCCTCACCTATAGCTGATCACCATCCTCATCTATAACTGATCAATGTCCTCACCTATAACTGATCAATGTCCTCATCTATAACTGATTAATGTCCTCACCTATAACTGATCAATGTCCTCATCTATAACTGATTAATGTCCTCACCTATAACTGATCAATGTCCTCATCTATAACTGATCACTGTCCTCACCTATAACTGATCAATGTCCTCACCTATAACTGATCAATGTCCTCACCTATAACTGATCAATGTCCTATAACTGATCAATGTCCTCACCTATAACTGATCAATGTCCTCATCTATAACTGATCACTGTCCTCATCTATAACTGATCAATGTCCTCACCTATAACTGATCACTGTCCTCATCTATAACTGATCACCATCCTCATCTATAACTGATCAATGTCCTCACCTATAACTGATCAATGTCCTCACCTATAACTGATCAATGTCCTCATCTATTACTGATCACTGTCCTCATCTATAACTGATCAATGACCTCACCTATAACTGATCAATTTCCTCACCTATAACTGATCACCATCCTCATCTATAACTGATCAATGTCCTCACCTATAACTGATCAATGTCCTCATCTATAACTGATCACTGTCCTCACCTATAACTGATCAATGTCCTCACCTATAACTGATCAATGTCCTCATCTATAACTGATCACCATCCTCATCTATAACTGATCAATGTCCTCACCTATAACTGATCACCATCCTCATCTATAACTGATCACTGTCCTCACCTATAACTGATCACCATCCTCATCTATAACTGATCACCATCCTCATCTATAACTGATCAATGTCCTCACTCCTCACCTATAACTGATCAATGTCCTCATCTATAACTGATCACCGTCCTCATCTATAACTGATCAATGTCCTCACCTATAACTGATCAATGTCCTCATCTATAACTGATTAATGTCCTCACCTATAACTGATCAATGTCCTCACCTATAACTGATCAATGTCCTCATCTATAACTGATTAATGTCCTCACCTATAACTGATCAATGTCCTCATCTATAACTGATCACTGTCCTCACCTATAACTGATCAATGTCCTCACCTATAACTGATCAATGTCCTCACATATAACTGATCAATGTCCTCATCTATAACTGATTAATGTCCTCACCTATAACTGATCAATGTCCTCATCTATAACTGATTAATGTCCTCACCTATAACTGATCAATGTCCTCATCTATAACTGATCACTGTCCTCACCTATAACTGATCAATGTCCTCACCTATAACTGATCAATGTCCTCACCTATAACTGATCAATGTCCTATAACTGATCAATGTCCTCACCTATAACTGATCAATGTCCTCATCTATAACTGATCACTGTCCTCATCTATAACTGATCAATGTCCTCACCTATAACTGATCACTGTCCTCATCTATAACTGATCACCATCCTCATCTATAACTGATCAATGTCCTCACCTATAACTGATCAATGTCCTCACCTATAACTGATCACCATCCTCATCTATAACTGATCAATGTCCTCACCTATAACTGATCACCATCCTCATCTATAACTGATCAATTTCCTCACCTATAACTGATCACTGTCCTCACCTATAACTGATCACCATCCTCATCTATAACTGATCAATGTCCTCACCTATAACTGATCACTGTCCTCACCTATAACTGATCACCATCCTCATCTATAACTGATCACCATCCTCATCTATAACTGATCAATATCCTCACCTATAACTGATCACTGTCCTCACCTATAACTGATCACCATCCTCATCTATAACTGATCAATGTCCTCACCTATAACTGATCACTGTCCTCATCTATAACTGATCAATGTCCTCATCTATAACTGATCAATGTCCTCACCTATAACTGATCACTGTCCTCATCTATAACTGATCAATGTCCTCATCTATAACTGTTCAATGTCCTCACCTATAACTGATCACCGTCCTCATCTATAACTGATCACTGTCCTCATCTATAACTGATCAATGTCCTATAACTGATCAATGTCCTCACCTATAACTGATCAATGTCCTCACCTATAACTGATCACTGTCCTCATCTATAACTGATCAATGTCCTCACCTATAACTGATCAATGTCCTCACCTATAACTTATCACTGTCCTCATCTATAACTTATCAATGTCCTCATCTATAACTGATCAATGTCCTCACCTATAACTGATCAATGTCCTCACCTATAACTGATCACTGTCCTCATCTATAACTGAACAATGTCCTCACCTAAAACTGATCAATGTCCTCACCTATAACTGATCACTGTCCTCATCTATAACTGATCAATGTCCTCACCTATAACTGATCAATGTCCTCACCTATAACTGATTAATGTCCTCACCTATAACTGATCAATGTCCTCATCTATAACTGATCACTGTCCTCACCTATAACTGATCAATGTCCTCACCTATAACTGATCAATGTCCTCACCTATAACTGATCAATGTCCTATAACTGATCAATGTCCTCACCTATAACTGATCAATGTCCTCATCTATAACTGATCACTGTCCTCATCTATAACTGATCAATGTCCTCACCTATAACTGATCACTGTCCTCATCTATAACTGATCACCATCCTCACCTATAACTGATCACTGTCCTCATCTATAACTGATCAATGTCCTCATCTATAACTGATCAATGTCCTCACCTATAACTGATCACTGTCCTCATCTATAACTGATCACTGTCCTCATCTATAACTGATCAATGTCCTCATCTATAACTGATCAATGTCCTCATCTATAACTGATCAATGTCCTATAACTGATCAATGTCCTCACCTATAACTGATCAATGTCCTCACCTATAACTGATCACTGTCCTCATCTATAACTTATCAATGTCCTCACCTATAACTGATCAATGTCCTCACCTATAACTGATCACTGTCCTCATCTATAACTGATCACTGTCCTCATCTATAACTGATCAATGTCCTATAACTGATCAATGTCCTCACCTATAACTGATCAATGTCCTCACCTATAACTGATCACTGTCCTCATCTATAACTGATCACTGTCCTCATCTATAACTGATCAATGTCCTCACCTATAACTGATCACTGTCCTCATCTATAACTGATCAATGTCCTCATCTATAACTGATCAATGTCCTCATCTATAACTGATCACTGTCCTCACCTATAACTGATCAATGTCCTCACCTATAACTGATCAATGTCCTCGCCTATAACTGATCAATGTCCTCATCTATAACTGATCAATGTCCTCACCTATAACTGATCAATGTCCTCATCTATAACTGATCAATGTCCTCATCTATAACTGATCAATGTCCTCATCTATATCTGATCAATGTCCTCACCTATAACTGATCAATGTCCTCACCTATAACTGATCAATGTCCTCATCTATAACTGATCACTGTCCTCACCTATAACTGATCAATGTCCTCACCTATAACTGATCAATGTCCTCACCTATAACTGATCAATGTCCTCATCTATAACTGATCACCATCCTCATCTATAACTGATCAATGTCCTCACCTATAACTGATCAATGTCCTCATCTATAACTGATCACCATCCTCATCTATAACTGATTAATGTCCTCACCTATAACTGATCAATGTCCTCATCTATAACTGATTAATGTCCTCACCTATAACTGATCAATGTCCTCATCTATAACTGATCACTGTCCTCACCTATAACTGATCAATGTCCTCACCTATAACTGATCAATGTCCTCACCTATAACTGATCAATGTCCTATAACTGATCAATGTCCTCACCTATAACTGATCAATGTCCTCATCTATAACTGATCACTGTCCTCATCTATAACTGATCAATGTCCTCACCTATAACTGATCACTGTCCTCATCTATAACTGATCACCATCCTCATCTATAACTGATCAATGTCCTCACCTATAACTGATCAATGTCCTCACCTATAACTAATCAATGTCCTCATCTATAACTGATCACTGTCCTCATCTATAACTGATCAATGTCCTCACCTATAACTGATCAATGTCCTCACCTATAACTGATCACCATCCTCATCTATAACTGATCACCATCCTCATCTATAACTGATCAATGTCCTCATCTATAACTGATCAATGTACTCACCTATAACTGATCACCATCCTCATCTATAACTGATCAATGTCCTCACCTATAACTGATCAATGTCCTCATCTATAACTGATCACTGTCCTCACCTATAACTGATCACCATCCTCACCTATAACTGATCACCATCCTCATCTATAACTGATCAATGTCCTCATCTATAACTGATCACTGTCCTCATCTATAACTGATCACTGTCCTCACCTATAACTGATCACCATCCTCATCTATAACTGATCACCATCCTCATCTATAACTGATCAATGTCCTCACCTATAACTGATCACTGTCCTCACCTATAACTGATCACCATCCTCATCTATAACTGATCAATGTCCTCACCTATAACTAATCACTGTCCTCACCTATAACTGATCACCATCCTCATCTATAACTGATCAATGTCCTCACCTATAACTGATCACCATCCTCACCTATAACTGATCACTGTCCTCACCTATAACTGATCACTGTCCTCACCTATAACTGATCACCATCCTCATCTATAACTGATCACCATCCTCATCTATAACTGATCAATGTCCTCACCTATAACTGATCACTGTCCTCACCTATAACTGATCACCATCCTCATTTATAACTGATCAATGTCCTCACCTATAACTGATCACTGTCCTCACCTATAACTGATCACCATCCTCATCTATAACTGATCAATGTCCTCACCTATAACTGATCACCATCCTCATCTATAACTGATCAATTTCCTCACCTATAACTGATCACTGTCCTCACCTATAACTGATCACCATCCTCATCTATAACTGATCAATGTCCTCACCTATAACTGATCACTGTCCTCACCTATAACTGATCACCATCCTCATCTATAACTGATCACCATCCTCATCTATAACTGATCAATATCCTCACCTATAACTGATCACTGTCCTCACCTATAACTGATCACCATCCTCATCTATAACTGATCAATGTCCTCACCTATAACTGATCACTGTCCTCATCTATAACTGATCAATGTCCTCATCTATAACTGATCAATGTCCTCACCTATAACTGATCACTGTCCTCATCTATAACTGATCAATGTCCTCATCTATAACTGTTCAATGTCCTCACCTATAACTGATCACCGTCCTCATCTATAACTGATCACTGTCCTCATCTATAACTGATCAATGTCCTATAACTGATCAATGTCCTCACCTATAACTGATCAATGTCCTCACCTATAACTGATCACTGTCCTCATCTATAACTGATCAATGTCCTCACCTATAACTGATCAATGTCCTCACCTATAACTTATCACTGTCCTCATCTATAACTGATCAATGTCCTCATCTATAACTGATCAATGTCCTCACCTATAACTGATCACTGTCCTCATCTATAACTGAACAATGTCCTCACCTAAAACTGATCAATGTCCTCACCTATAACTGATCACTGTCCTCATCTATAACTGATCAATGTCCTCACCTATAACTGATCAATGTCCTCACCTATAACTGATTAATGTCCTCACCTATAACTGATCAATGTCCTCATCTATAACTGATCACTGTCCTCACCTATAACTGATCAATGTCCTCACCTATAACTGATCAATGTCCTCACCTATAACTGATCAATGTCCTATAACTGATCAATGTCCTCACCTATAACTGATCAATGTCCTCATCTATAACTGATCACTGTCCTCATCTATAACTGATCAATGTCCTCACCTATAACTGATCACTGTCCTCATCTATAACTGATCACCATCCTCACCTATAACTAATCACTGTCCTCATCTATAACTGATCAATGTCCTCATCTATAACTGATCAATGTCCTCACCTATAACTGATCACTGTCCTCATCTATAACTGATCACTGTCCTCATCTATAACTGATCAATGTCCTCATCTATAACTGATCAATGTCCTCATCTATAACTGATCAATGTCCTATAACTGATCAATGTCCTCACCTATAACTGATCAATGTCCTCACCTATAACTGATCACTGTCCTCATCTATAACTTATCAATGTCCTCACCTATAACTGATCAATGTCCTCACCTATAACTGATCACTTTCCTCATCTATAACTGATCACTGTCCTCATCTATAACTGATCAATGTCCTATAACTGATCAATGTCCTCACCTTTAACTGATCAATGTCCTCACCTATAACTGATCACTGTCCTCATCTTTAACTGATCACTGTCCTCATCTATAACTGATCAATGTCCTCACCTATAACTGATCACTGTCCTCATCTATAACTGATCAATGTCCTCATCTATAACTGATCAATGTCCTCATCTATAACTGATCACTGTCCTCATCTATAACTGATCAATGTCCTCACCTATAACTGATCAATGTCCTCATCTATAACTGATCAATGTCCTCATCTATAACTGATCAATGTCCTCACCTATAACTGATCAATGTCCTCATCTATAACTGATCAATGTCCTCATCTATAACTGATCAATGTCCTCATCTATATCTGATCAATGTCCTCACCTATAACTGATCAATGTCCTCACCTATAACTGATCAATGTCCTCATCTATAACTGATCAATGTCCTCATCTATAACTGATCAATGTCCTCATCTATAACTGATCACTGTCCTCATCTATAACTGATCAATGTCCTCATCTATAACTGATCAATGTCCTCACCTATAACTGATCAATGTCCTCATCTATAACTGATCAATGTCCTCGTCTATAACTGATCAATGTCCTCATCTATAACTGATCAATGTCCTCACCTATAACTGATCAATGTCCTCATCTATAACTGATCAATGTCCTCATCTATAACTGATCAATGTCCTCACCTATAACTGATCAATGTCCTCACCTATAACTGATCAATGTCCTCATCTATAACTGATCAATGTCCTCATCTATAACTGATCAATGTCCTCATCTATAACTGATCAATGTCCTCACCTATAACTGATCAATGTCCTCATCTATAACTGATCAATGTCCTCATCTATAACTGATCAATGTCCTCACCTATAACTGATCAATGTCCTCATCTATAACTGATCAATGTCCTCATCTATAACTGATCAATGTCCTCACCTATAACTGATCAATGTCCTCACCTATAACTGATCAGTGTCCTCATCTATAACTGATCAATGTCCTCATCTATAACTGATCAATGTCCTCACCTATAACTGATCAATGTCCTCATCTATAACTGATCAATGTCCTCACCTATAACTGATCACTGTCCTCACCTATAACTGATCAATGTCCTCACCTATAACTGATCAATGTCCTCACCTATAACTGATCACTGTCCTCATCTATAACTGATCACTGTCCTCATCTATAACTGATCAATGTCCTATAACTGATCAATGTCCTCACCTATAACTGATCAATGTCCTCACCTATAACTGATCACTGTCCTCATCTATAACTGATCACTGTCCTCATCTATAACTGATCAATGTCCTATAACTGATCAATGTCCTCACCTATAACTGATCAATGTCCTCACCTATAACTGATCACTGTCCTCATCTATAACTGATCACTGTCCTCATCTATAACTGATCAATGTCCTCACCTATAACTGATCACTGTCCTCATCTATAACTGATCAATGTCCTCATCTATAACTGATCACTGTCCTCATCTATAACTGATCAATGTCCTCATCTATAACTGATCACTGTCCTCATCTATAACTGATCAATGTCCTCACCTATAACTGATCAATGTCCTCATCTATAACTGATCAATGTCCTCATCTATAACTGATCAATGTCCTCACCTATAACTGATCAATGTCCTCATCTTTAACTGATCAATGTCCTCACCTATAACTGATCAATGTCCTCACCTATAACTGATCAATGTCCTCATCTATAACTGATCAATGTCCTCATCTATAACTGATCAATGTCCTCATCTATAACTGATCAATGTCCTCACCTATAACTGATCAATGTCCTCATCTATAACTGATCAATGTCCTCATCTATAACTGATCAATGTCCTCACCTATAACTGATCAATGTCCTCATCTATAACTGATCAATGTCCTCATCTATAACTGATCAATGTCCTCACCTATAACTGATCAATGTCCTCATCTATAACTGATCAATGTCCTCACCTATAACTGATCAATGTCCTCATCTATAACTGATCAATGTCCTCATCTATAACTGATCAATGTCCTCACCTATAACTGATCAATGTCCTCATCTATAACTGATCAATGTCCTCATCTATAACTGATCAATGTCCTCACCTATAACTGATCAATGTCCTCATCTATAACTGATCAATGTCCTCACCTATATCTGATCACTGTCCTCACCTATAACTGATCAATGTCCTCACCTATAACTCCTCTGATCTGTCCTGTGGCCTTGTATTGATTCTTATGGATGTTTTACCCCTGGAGGACATTATCCCCTCACACGGGTCCCATTAGTGGTCGGAAAGCCTCCCCTCCCCCAGCACTGGTGTTTCGGGGTGACTTCCTATAATTGCGCTCTTCTATTGGCTGGCACAGTGCCGGTACCGTTGGGCGGAGGATCATCCACTACACCAAAGTTACAGTTATGCTTCCAATTTGCAGACAATTCAGGGGCCATAGGATGGGGGAGGGGGGACATCACCGTTCCCGATGGAGAACCTCGGATTTAGAGGGAGTATACATCTGGTCTATCCCTCCGTCTGTAGGCCGGGGTCACCAGTCCGGTGTCATGGACGGGCCCCAGAGGGTAAAACGATATTTCAGTCTCTATCCAATCAGTGCGATCCGTCAGCGGCGTTCATCTGGCGACTCGTCACACACAAATAAATGTCAATTCGCTCCAAAGATCCGAAACAACAACTTGGCAGCAGAAAGCGAGTCGGATTTTTTTTAATGAGCCGCCGTTCTGCTTCTAAAGTTCAGCGCAAAGCAGAGTGGGGGATGGGAGTCCGCTGAGCATGCGGAATAAAGCGCCTAAAATAACACATCGCTCCCGTCCAATCCGGGAGACTCGCTGGACGATCATTATTTTTCACGAAGCCGCCATACACCTTGTACTTCGCACAATCGCCTTACAATTTACCAAAATTATCCAATTAGGAGCCCATACAATCGACAGCCTATCCAATCAGATGGAGGCTTCTCCTGGATAGTAAAAGGAGATTGTCTAATCAGATTGCAAGTTGTATGGGCGAGGACAAGACCATATACAGATCCTCAGTCCGTCATACCGGGGCAGTCAATCGTCTTCGGATCGAATTACAAGCAGTTTTGTGAATGTTGTTCAATGTTAGTGAACTTTACAGCGGAATTCAACTAAGTGATCGAATCGCATGATTAATTCTGCCATTTGTGGGGATGAGAAAGTGGGCACTGCCATGGGGGAATGTACCAATGTAGAGCGGGGGAGGGTCTATTCATGGGAAGGCAGGCACTGCCATGGGGGAATGTACCAATGTAGAGCGGGGGAGGGTCTATTCATGGGAAGGCAGGCACTGCCATGGGGGAATGTACCAATGTAGAGCGGGGGAGGGTCTATTCATGGGAAGGCGGGCACTGCCATGGGGGAATGTACCAATGTAGAGCGGGGGAGGGTCTATTCATGGGAAGGCGGGCACTGCCATGGGGAATGTACCAATGTAGAGCGGGGGAGGGCCTTCTAATGTGAAGGCGGGCACTGCCATGGGGGACATGTACCAATGTACAGCAGGGGGATGGTCTATTCATGGGAAGGCGGGCACTGCCATGAGGGGGCATGTACCAATGTACAGCGGGGGAGGGTCTTCTCATGGGAAGGCGGGCACTGCCATGGGGGAATGTACCAATGTAGAGCGGGGGAGGGTCTATTCTTGGAAAGGCGGGCACTGCCATTGGGGAATGTACCAATGTAGAGCAGGGGAGGGTCTATTCATGGGAAGGCGGGCACTGCCATGGGGGACATGTACCAATGTACAGCAGGGGAGGGTCTATTCATGGGAAGGCGGGCACTGACATTGGGGACATGTAACAATGTACAGCGGGGAGGGTCTTCTCATGGGAAGGCGGGCACTGCCATGGGGGACATGTACCAATGTACAGCAGTGGAGGGTCTATTCATGGGAAGGCGGGCACTGCCATTGGGGACATGTAACAATGTACAGAGGGGGAGGGTCTTCTCATGGGAAGGCAGACACTGCCATGGGGGAATGTACCAATGTACAGCGGGGGAGGGTCTATTCATGGGAAGGCGGGCACTGCCAATGGGGGACATGTACAAATATACAGCGGGGGAAGGTCTTCTCATGGGAAGGTGGGCACTGCCATGGGGGGGCATGTACCAATATACAGCAGGGGAGGGTCTTCTCATGGGAAGGTGGGCACTGCCATGGTGGACATGTACCAATATACAGCAGGGGAAGGTCTTCTCATGGGAAGGTGGGCACTGCCATGGTGGACATGTACCAATATACAGCGGGGGAAGGTCTTCTCATGGGAAGGTGGGCACTGCCATGGGGGGCATGTACCAATATACAGCAGGGGAGGGTCTATTCATGGGAAGATGGGCACTGCCATGGGGGACATGTACCAGTATACAGTGGGGGAGGGTCTATTCATGGGAAGGTGGGCACTGCCATGAGGGACATGTACCAATATACAGCGGGGAAGGGCCTTCTAATGTGAAGGCGGGCACTGCCATGGGGGACATGTACCAGTGTACAGCAGGAGGATGGTCTATTCATGGGAAGGCGGGCACTGCCATGAGGGACATGTACCAATATACAGCGGGGAAGGGCCTTCTAATGTGAAGGCGGGCACTGCCATGGGGGACATGTACCAATGTACAGCAGGAGGATGGTCTATTCATGGGAAGGCGGGCACTGCCATGGGGGACATGTACCAGTATACAGCGGGGGAAGGTCTTCTCATGGGAAGGCGGGCACTGCCATAGGGGACATGTACCAATATACAGCGGGGGAGGGTCTTTTCATGGGAAGGCTGGCATTGCCATGGGGGACATATACCAATGTATATACCCCAGTCGAAGTCCTATCGGACGAAACGCGTCGGGTTGTTTTGCCTGTCTTGCCACTACTGATCCAAGCGCTTTTTATACCTGGCTCCCTTCCCTGGAACCAGAGTTTGTTTTTATTGCCTCGTTTTTAATAAAAGCTCTCACTAAGCTGATTCACACTATGGGGAATTTTTTTCTGTTTGATCCCTATCACATTTGAGGATCTATCTCCAACATACGAAGCCGGACCCCTGCGAGTAGTTCCTCTGCTATGCCATGGACATCGGTTACTGATGAGACCAGAGAGGTTCGTTTGGTGAGTGCCGCAGCTCTCCTCCATCTTTTGTTGCCGGTGATAGAGGGTCATCTCCTCAGCCTTATCGCAAGCCTGTTTGACTCCCAAGCCGCTGGCTGGTGAGTCCACCACTGTCGGTAAGGGTATTTTCGCCTATCCCATTTATACATCTGTTGGATCCCACACCTTGTTGATGCCATCCCCGGGTTCAAGGACCCCACACCATTTATCCTGGTTGTTGCCGATTGTTCCAGCCATAGACCCATCTGTGGTCTTACATTCATGTTGGACTTGTGGCTCTATCAGCAGTGCACAGTTTATGTCAGACTTACGTTCTATCAAGAGCTTGAGTGTTGACATTTTTCACATCACAGCCACTATATCCACATTATTGTTATTATTATTGTATTCACTTACCCATTCTGTCATTATTCTGCACTTTTGTTTTACACTTTTAACAGTGTGTTATTACTTTGATATGAGTACCAGTTCACGAGAGTCTCCATACATGTAACTGCTCCCCACCATTTTTGTTTTTAGTCAGTTATTGTAGGACACATTTCCTAATTATTTTTTAATTACTTCTGTTAGTGTCGGCTAACAGTCCTTACACGAATATTTTTGTGTTTCATTAATTTGTTTCATTGCGCATACTGCCTTTCAGATGGACATTCTGTTTGGTTTTGCCCAATGACGTACATGTAGAGTGTTGTTGGTTTAGTGCCACACTTGTCCACACCATAGTATTTTACAATTTGTCTGATTGTTGTGTTGGCTGCTTTCTTTATCCTTTGTTTTGGTTGGCGCATTATTACTTTTGATTTCTTATATACCAATGTACAGCAGGGGGAGGGTCTAGTCATGGAAAAGCGGGCACTGCCATGGGGGACATGTACCAATATACAGCGGAGGAGGGTCTTCTCATGGGAAGGCGGGCACTGCCATGGGGGACATGTACCAATATACAGCGGAGGAGGGTCTTCTCATGGGAAGGCGGGCACTGCCATGGGGGACATGTACCAATATACAGCGGAGGAGGGTCTTCTCATGGGAAGGCGGGCACTGCCATGGGGGACATGTACCAGTATACAGCGGAGGAGGGTCTTCTCATGGGAAGGCGGGCACTGCCATGGGGGACATGTACCAGTATACAGCGGAGGAGGGTCTTCTCATGGGAAGGCGGGCACTGCCATGGGGGACATGTACCAGTATACAGCGGAGGAGGGTCTTCTCATGGGAAGGCGGGCACTGCCATGGGGGACATGTACCAATATACAGCGGAGGAGGGTCTTCTCATGGGAAGGTGGGCACTGCCATGGGGGACATGTACCAGTATACAGCAGAGGAGGGTCTTCTCATGGGAAGGCGGGCACTGCCATGGGGGACATGTACCAGTATACAGCGGAGGAGGGTCTTCTCATGGGAAGGCTGGCACTGCCATGGGGGAATGTAGCAATGTACAGCGGGGGAGGGTCTATTCATGGGAAAGTGGGCACTGCCATGGGCTACCAATGCCAATCCTACCCTTTCCTTTATATGATTGACTCTTGTGACTCAGCTGACCAGGGGAGAGGCTCTGCTCCTCATTATTGGGTGTTTCTTATACCTGGAAGTGAATCTGCACATTTTTTGGCACATGGATACCAGATGAAAGAGGCTGCCATGATGGTGGAGGGAGTTCCCTTCCTCCGCTCCATGATGTCATACATAAGAGTACTGGGGCCTGGTGATTGGCCGGTCACAGATTAGGAAGGTCATGTTCCTGTAGGGGGCGATGAGTAGACAAGGTCACTATTGCCCTAATGGGCAGGCTGGGGGTGAATCTCGCAGGATTTCATTTCCTCTTTAGTTCTGATGATGGAATCTTTTTCAATTCTCAAACAAAATTCTACATTTCCATAAAACTAGAAAGATTCCGCCACAAGGGGGCCCTATTGTCCCATTGGTGAGATTCAGTAGTGCGGGATTCAGGTGTGGGGGATTTGGGTGTGGGGGATTTGGGTGTGGGGGATTTGGGTGTGCGGGATTCAGGTGTGCGGGATTTGGGTGTGCGGGATTCAGGTGTGCGGGATTCAGGTGTGGGGGATTTGGGTGTGGGGGATTCAGGTGTGGGGGATTCAGGTGTGGGGGATTCGGGTGTGCGGGATTCAGGAGTGCGGGATTTGGGTGTGCGGGATTCAGGTGTGGGGGATTTGGGTGTGTGGGATTCAGGTGTGCGGGATTTGGGTGTGAGGGATTCAGGTGTGGGGGATTCGGGTGTGGGGGATTCAGGTGTGCGGGATTCAGGTGTGGGGGATTCGGGTGTGGGGGATTCGGGTGTGCGGGATTCAGGTGTGCGGGATTTGGGTGTGCGGGATTCAGGTGTGGGGGATTCGGGTGTGGGGGATTCGGGTGTGGGGGATTCAGGTGTGCGGGATTCAGGTGTGGGGGATTCGGGTGTGGGGGATTAAGGTGTGCGGGATTCAGGTGTGGGGGATTTGGGTGTGGGGGATTCGGGTGTGGGGGATTCAGGTGTGCGGGATTTGGGTGTGGGGGATTTGGGTGTGCCAGATTCTTGCTGATTGGAGAGTTATAAGTCTGACTCAGAAGGGGGTGTGCGGTGCCTCTACAGAGAGACTGCTGCTTCCACACTGGCTTTTCTTCATTGGTTGTAAATCAGACTTTTGTTGCTTTTTATTGAAGCCCAATTTGGTTTTATCTCCCTCTGAAGTGCTGCGATACTCACCTTCAATTCAGAGTTGTCCATGCAGTACTTCTTCTTCACCACAAGATGTCCTCTGTCTTCTGGAATACCACCCAGTGTCACCCAGTGTTTATTTTGGCAGAAAATTTCGATTTAGTTTTAGTTTTAGTCCCATTTTAGTCTTCTGCAATTGTTTTAGTCGTATTTAGTCATCTAAAATCTAATGAGTGTAATTAAATTGTAATACATTAGTTAACATTTCTCTCCAATTTCCAAACTCATTATATACGGCTGGAGTGACAAATCTCATATATTATTTTAGGTATTGAGGAATGAACATCCACTGCAGACCCGTGTTCATTTCTAAGTCAAATTTCAATTTAGTTTTAGTCCCATTTTAGTCTTTTGACTAAAATGCCATTTTAGTTTTAGCCGTATTTTAGTCATCTGAATTGTTTTAGTTTTAGTCGAATTCTAGTCGACTAAAATAGTATTCATTTAGTCGACTAAAATGTTGACAAAAATAGCACTGATCATGAGGTCCTGAGTTTGTGTGTGAATCTCATCACCCACACGAAGGGTCATCATGTCAGGCGAGTCTCTGGGTTGGGTGGTTGGGTGGGGATCTTCTGGGACCTTCTCATGAGAAGACTCTCCAATACTATTCAGCAGTTCCTTCTCAGAGAATTGGGAATGTCCGTCTCTTCCATGATCCTTCGAGAAGGCCAAGGGGGGTGGGGTGAGAAGAAGCTCATAGATCTACCGAAAAGCAAAAGGAAGCGACTCAGTAAACACATATTTCCTCTGACCGGCTTCTTATCCTAATCAATAAGCCAATCAAGTCATAAAGTTGCAGTTAAAATACTTGTGAGGGTAAGCCCCGCCCCCCCTCTCCCATTATTTATTTATTTATATACATTATTGGTGAATAAAGTATTGATCAGTGTCAATGAGTTCACATCCTGAATTGATATTTGTTCCCTTCTCATCCCTTCATAATGAACCTCCGAGGGATTTACAGGTTGTGAAGACCATGTGATTCTACTAGAACGAACGTACGATGCCGCAGTTCTCTTGTCTGCCAGTGAAAGGGTTAAGTGGCATCAAGTCGGAGAGGCTGTTACCGGGCAACACCTTCATGACATCCCGAAGATGGCAATCGTTGTACCGATCCCCTAGTCATGTCTTCTGAGGTCTCTATTAAAGACCCGGGCATCCCCCGCCATCGTCCCTCATGGGCTTTCCACAGGCATTCATTCCGTTACACTGGCCCTATACCCCCCCCCCAATGGTTGCCATGGCAACTGTCTCCGGCGGTGGCTTCTGGGTACTGCTTCATTGAAAACCGAACAATACACCCACCGTAATGATACAAAGTGGGATGTGAAAGGCGTGCGTGGGCTTTAAACATGCCAACAAACACAAGATATTTATGTGACTTCCAAGAACAGGATGATGAAGAAGATGAAGAAAGACAAGATGAAGATGATGATGAAGATGAAGACAAAGAAGTAGAAAGAAGAAGACAAAGAAGTCAAACAAGTATAAAGAAGAAGAAGATGAAGAAAAAGAAGGGAAATAAGAAGTCGAAGAAGAAGAATTAGAAGATGTAGAAAAAGATGGAAAAGAAGAAGAAGAAGAAGATGAAGAAGAAGAAGATGAAGAAGAGGATGAAGAAAAAACAGAGAAGAAGAAAGCAGAAGACTGAGAGGAAAAAGATGGAAAAGAAGAAGAAGAAGAAGAAGGAAAAGATTTATAAAGGGAAAGAAGAAGAAGAAGAAGAAGAAGAAGAAGAAGAAGAAGAAGAAGAAGAAGAAGAAGAGGAAGAAGAAGAAGAAGAAAAAACAGAGAAGAAGAAAGCAGAAGACTGAGAGGAAAAAGATGAAGCGGAAGAAGAAGAAGAAGAAGAAGACAGAAGATGAAGAAGAGGAAGAAGAAGAAGAAGACAGAAGATGAAGAAGAGGAAGAAGAAGAAGAAGAAGAAGACAGAAGATGAAGAAGAAGACAGAAGATAAAGAAGAGGAAGAAGAAGAAGACAGAAGATGAAGAAGAGGATGAAGCGGAAGAAGAAGACAGAAGATGAAGAAGAGGATGAAGCGGAAGAAGAAGAAGAAGAAGACAGAAGATGAAGACAGAAGATGAAGAAGAGGATGAAGCGGAAGAAGAAGAAGAAGAAGAAAAAGAAGAAGAAGAAGACAGAAGATGAAGACAGAAGATGAAGAAGAGGAAGAAGAAGAAGAAGAAGAAGACAGAAGATGAAGAAGACAGAAGAGGAAGAAGAGGAAGAAGAAGAAGACAGAAGAGGAAGAAGAGGAAGAAGAGGAAGAAGAGGAAGAAGAGGAAGAAGAGGAAGAAGATTGTTTCATCCTTTTTGTTGAAAGTTAAGAGATGGAAATGAGAACTTGTCACTTCCACACAACAATAGAGATCCCTCGGAGCTCAGATTCCACAAGGAGTCTCCAAATACTTTTATTATGAGTGAAACTTCTTCGTACATCACCTACAACTGGTCCCTGAAGAGTCTGCAGGATCTCCTGACCAGTGAGGAGGAGAAGAGTCTCATCTAAGGTGGGCACAGACCAATGATCCTGGGTGAACCCTTTCGGGGTGATTAGAAGACCAGATATGCCAGGCTCCATATTATATATACCTTTTTCTCGAGGAAGGGATCTCGGGTGGCTCAGAACTTGTCTCCACTTACCAGATGGTATTCAGAGATTTGTTCCATCTATTACTATACAGCACAACGTACAGAAAAGCCATTCACATGTAAAATAAAAGCCTGTCTGTACTGCATGTATTTCTATACTTCATGAAACACCCCAAAACCCATCAACCAACAAAATGTAAAATATAAAATGAAAAAAGTTACCTTGTGAACTTTAAGAAATGCATGAAACAACAAAGAAAAACAGCAAAAGAGAAGACGGGGCTTATAAAGGGTTCAATAGAAACAAGTTTTAGCAAATTAGCAATTCAGATCGGGTTGAGGTCAGGACTCTGTGCAGACCAGTCAAGTTCCTCCACCCCAAAACTCACTCATCCATGTGTTTATGGACCTTGCTTTATGCACTGGTCCCAATCATTTGATGGAGGGGGGATTATGGTGTGGGGGGAGGGGGGATTATGGTGTGGGGGGTGGGGGGAATTATGGGGTGGGGGGAGGGGGATTATGGTGTGGGGGGAGGGGGATTATGGTGTCAGGGGGGTGGAGGGGGGATTATGGTTGGGGGGATGGAGGGGGGATTATGGTGTGGGGGGGGGATTATGGTGGGGGGTTATTTTTCAGGGGTTGGGTTTGGCCCCTTAGTTCCAGTGAAGGGAACTCTTAAGGCGTCAGCATACCAAGACATTTTGGACAATTTCATGCTCCCAACTTTGTGGGAGGAGTTTGGGGACGGCCCCTTCCTGTTCCAACATGACTGCCCACCAGTGCACAAAGCAAGGTCCATAAAGACATGGATGAGTGAGTTTGGGGTGGAGGAACTTGACTGTCCTGCACAGAGTCCTGACCTCAACCCCATAGAACACCTTTGGGATGAATTAGAGCAGAGACTGTGAGCCAGGCCTTCTCATCCAACATCAGTGCCTGACCTCACAAATGCTCTTCTGGAAGAATGGTCAAACATTCCCATAGACACCCTCCTAAACCTTGTGGACGGCCTTCCCAGAAGAGTTGAAGCTGTTATAGCTGCAAAGGGCGGAGCCAACTCAATATTGAACCCTCCGGACTAAGACTGGGATGTCATTAACCACTTGACGACCGCCTCACGCCGATATACGTTGGCAGAATGGTGCGGGCAGGCAGAATCACTTATATATACGTGATCTGCCCCCCGGTGCCCGAGCGATGAGAGGTGAGGGGGAGACCATCCGTTCGTGGCCCCCCCCTCGCGATCGCTCCCAGCCAATGAGAATCTTCCTTTGCTGCTGTATGCTAAACAGCAGCAAAGGAAATGATGTCATCTCTCCTCGGCTCGGTATTTTCCGTTCCGGCGCCGAGGAGAGAAGACTTCACTGTGAGTGTAAAACACAAACACACATTAGAACATGCCAAGCAAACATTACACCCCCGATCCCCCCCTCGCCCCCCCCCGATCACCCCCCGATCACCCCTCCCCCCTCCTTCACACTGACACCAAGCAGTATTTTTTTTTTCTGATTACTGCATGGTGTCAGTTTGTGACAGTTAGTGTGGTAGGGCAGTTAGGGTTAGCCCCCTTTAGGTCTAGGATACCCCCCTAATAAAGTTTTAACCCCTTGATTGCCCCCTAGTTAACCCTTTCACCACTGATCACCGTATAACTGTTACGGGTGACGCTGGTTAGTTCGTTTATTTTTTATAGTGTCAGGGCACCCGCCGTTTATTACCGAATAAAGGTTTAGCCCCCTGATCGCCCGGCGGTGATATGCGTCGCCCCAGGCAGCGTCAGATTAGCGCCAGTACTGCTAACACCCACGCACGCAGCATACGCCTCCCTTAGTGGTATAGTATCTGAACGGATCAATATCTGATCCGATCAGATCTATACTAGCGTCCCCAGCAGTTTAGGGATCAGCCCAGATACCTGCTAGCACCTGCGTTTTGCCCCTCCGCCCGGCCCAGCCCACCCAAGTGCAGTATCGATCGATCACTGTCACTTACAAAACACTAAACGCATAACTGCAGCGTTCGCAGAGTCAGGCCTGATCCCTGCGATCGCTAACAGTTTTTTTGGTAGCGTTTTGGTGAACTGGCAAGCACCAGCGGCCTAGTACACCCCGGTCGTAGTCAAACCAGCACTGCAGTAACACTTGGTGACGTGGCGAGTCCCATAAATGCAGTTCAAGCTGGTGAGGTGGCAAGCACAAGTAGTGTCCCGCTGCCACCAAGAAGACAAACACAGGCCCGTCGTGCCCATAGTGCCCTTCCTGCTGCATTCGCCAATCCTAATTGGGAACCCACCACTTCTGCAGCGCCCGTACTTCCCCCATTCACATCCCCAACCAAATGCAGTCGGCTGCATGAGAGGCATTTTCTTTATGTCCTCCCGAGTACCCCTACCCAACAAACCCCCCCAAAAAAGATGTTGTGTCTGCAGCAAGCGCGGATATAGGCGTGACACCCGCTATTATTGTCCCTCCTGTCCTGACAATCCTGGTCTTTGCATTGGTGAATGTTTTGAACGCTACCATTCACTAGTTGAGTATTAGCGTAGGGTACAGCATTGCACAGACTAGGCACACTTTCATAGGGTCTCCCAAGATGCCATCGCATTTTGAGAGACCCGAACCTGGAACCGGTTACAGTTATAAAAGTTACAGTTACAAAAAAAGTGTAAAAAAATATATATATAAAATAAAATAATAGTTGTCGTTTTATTGTTCTCTCTCTCTCTATTCTCTCTCTATTGTTCTGCTCTTTTTTACTGTATTCTATTCTGCAATGTTTTATTGTTATTATGTTTTATCATGTTTGCTTTTCAGGTATGCAATTTTTTATACTTTACCGTTTACTGTGCTTTATTGTTAACCATTTTTTTGTCTTCAGGTACGCCATTCACGACTTTGAGTGGTTATACCAGAATGATGCCTGCAGGTTTAGGTATCATCTTGGTATCATTCTTTTCAGCCAGCGGTCGGCTTTCATGTAAAAGCAATCCTAGCGGCTAATTAGCCTCTAGACTGCTTTTACAAGCAGTGGGAGGGAATGCCCCCCCCCCCGTCTTCCGTGTTTTTCTCTGGCTCTCCTGTCTCAACAGGGAACCTGAGAATGCAGCCGGTGATTCAGCCAGCTGACCATAGAGCTGATCAGAGACCAGAGTGGCTCCAAACATCTCTATGGCCTAAGAAACCGGAAGCTACGAGCATTTCATGACTTAGATTTCACCGGATGTAAACAGCGCCATTGGGAAATTGGGAAAGCATTTTATCACACTGATCTTGGTGTCATCAGATGCTTTGAGGGCAGAGGAGAGATCTAGGGTCTAATAGACCCCAATTTTTTCAAAAAAGAGTACCTGTCACTACCTATTGCTATCATAGGGGATATTTACATTCCCCGAGATAACAATAAAAATGATTAAAAAAAAATGAAAGGAACAGTTTAAAAATAAGATAAAAAAGCAAAAAAAAATAAAGAAAAAAAAAAAAGCACCCCTGTCCCCCCTGCTCTCGCGCAAAGGCGAACGCAATCGTCGGTCTGGCGTCAAATGTAAACAGCAATTGCACCATGCATGTGAGGTGTCACCGCGAAGGTCAGATCGAGGGCAGTAATTTTTGCAGTAGACCTCCTCTGTAAATCTAAAGTGGTAACCTGTAAAGGCTTTTAAAGGCTTTGAAAAATGTATGTAGTTTGTCGCCACTGCACGTTTGTGCGCAATTTTAAAGCATGTCATGTTTGGTATCCATGTACTCGGCCTAAGATCATCTTTTTTATTTCATCAAACATTTGGGCAATATAGTGTGTTTTAGTGCATTAAAATTTAAAAAAATTTGTTTTTTCCCCAAAAAATGCTTTTGAAAAATCGCTGCGCAAATACTGTGTGAAAAAAAAAGAAACACCCACCATTTTAATCTGTAGGGCATTTGCTTTAAAAAAATATATAATGTTTGGGGGTTCAAAGTAATTTTCTTGCAAAAAAAAAAATATTTTTTCATGTAAACAAAAAGTGTCAGAAAGGGCTTTGTCTTCAAGTGGTTAGAAGAGTGGGTGATGTGTGACATAAGCTTCTAAATGTTGTGCATAAAATGCCAGGACAGTTCAAACCCCCCCAAATGACCCCATTTTGGAAAGTAGACACCCCAAGCTATTTGCTGAGAGGCATGTCGAGTCCATGGAATATTTTATATTGTGACACAAGTTGCGGGAAAGAGACACTTTTTTTTTTTTTTTGCACAAAGTTGTCACTAAATGATATATTGCTCAAACATGCCATGGGAATATGTGAAATTACACCCCAAAATACATTCTGCTGCTTCTCCTGAGTACGGGGATACCACATGTGTGAGACTTTTTGGGAGCCTAGCCGCTATGCCTCTCAGCAAATAGCTTGGGGTGTCTACTTTCCAAAATGGGGTCATTTGGGGGGGTTTTGTGCCATCTTGGCATTTTATGGCCTCCAAAACTGTGATAGGTAGTGAGGAGTGAAATCAAAAATTTACACCCTTAGAAATCCTGAAGGTGGTGCTTGGTTTTCGGGGCCCCGTACGCGGCTAGGCTCCCAAAAAGTCCCACACATGTGGCATCCCCATACTCAGGAGAAGCAGCTGAATGTATTTTGGGGTGCAATTCCACATATGCCCATGGCCTGTGTGAGCAATATATCATTTAGTGACAACTTTTTGTAATTTTTTTTTTTGTCATTATTCAATCACTTGGGACAAAAAAATGAATATTCAATGGGCTCAACATGCCTCTCAGCAATTTCCTTGGGGTGTCTACTTTCCAAAATGGGGTCATTTGGGGGGGTTTTGTACTGCCCTGCCATTTTAGCACCTCAAGAAATGACATAGGCAGTCATAAACTAAAAGCTGTGTAAATTCCAGAAAATGTACCCTAGTTTGTAGGCGCTATAACTTTTGCGCAAACCAATAAATATACACTTATTGACATTTTTTTTACTAAAGACATGTGACCGAATACATTTTGGCCTAAATGTATGACTAAAATTGAGTTTATTGGATTTTTTTTTATAACAAAAAGTAGAAAATATCATTTTTTAAAAAAAATTTCGGTCTTTTTCCGTTTATAGCGCAAAAAATAAAAACGGCAGAGGTGATCAAATACCATCAAAAGAAAGCTCTATTTGTGGGAAGAAAAGGACGCAAATTTCGTTTGGGTACAGCATTGCATGACCGCGCAATTAGCAGTTAAAGCAACGCAGTGCCGAATTGTAAAAAGTGCTCTGATCCTTAGGCAGCATAATGGTCCGGGGCTGAAGTGGTTAAAGTTCATGTGTCCCAATACTTTTGGTATTATAGTGTATGTATATATATACAGTGGGGGTGAAAGTATTCAGACCCCCTTAAATTTTTCACTCTTTGTTATATTGCAGCCATTTGCTAAAATCATTTAAGTTCATAATTTTCCTCATTAATGTACACACAGCACCCCATATTGTACACACAGCCCCCCATATTGTACACACAGCCCCCCATATTGTACACACAGCACCCATATTGTACACACAGCACTCCATATTGTACACACAGCACCCCATATTGTACACACAGCACTCCATATTGTACACACAGCCCCCCATATTGTACACACAGCACCCCATATTGTACACACATCACATCATATTGTACACACAGCTCCCCATATTGTACACACAGCACCCCATATTGTACACACAGCACCCCATATTGTACACACAGCCCCCCATATTGTACACACAGCACCCCATATTGTACACACAGCACCCCATATTGTACACACGGCTCCCCATATTGTACACACGGCCCCCCATATTGTACACACAGCACCCCATATTGTACACACAGCCCCCCATATTGTACACACAGCCCCCCATATTGTACACATGGCTCCCCATATTTTACACACTGCCCCCCATATTGTACACACAGCCCCCCATATTGTACACACAGCACCCCATATTGTACACACAGCACCCCATATTGTACACACAGCTCCCCATATTGTACACACAGCACCCCATATTGTACACACAGCCCCCCATATTGTACACACAGCCCCCCCCATATTGCACACACAGCACCCCATATTGTACACACAGCCCCCCCCATATTGTACACACAGCCCCCCCCATATTGCACACACAGCACCCCATATTGTACACACAGCCCCCCATATTGTACACACAGCCCCCCCCATATTGTACACACAACACCCCATATTGCACACACAGCACCCCATATTGTACACACAGCCCCCCATATTGTACACACAGCACCTCATATTGTACACACAGCCCCCCATATTGTACACACAGCCCCCCCCATATTGTACACACAACACCCCATATTGTACACACAGCCCCCCATATTGTACACACAGCCCCCCATATTGTACACACAGCCCCCCATATTGTACACACGGCACCCCATATTGTACACACAGCCCCCATATTGTACACACGGCCCCCCATATTGTACACACAGCCCCCCATATTGTACACACGGCACCCCATATTGTACACACAGCCCCCATATTGTACACACAGCCCCCCATATTGTACACACAGCACCCCATATTGTACACACAGCCCCCCATATTGTACACACAGCACCCCATATTGTACACACAGCACCTCATATTGTACACACAGCCCCCCATATTGTACACACAGCCCCCCATATTGTACACACAGCCCCTCATATTGTACACACAGCCCCCCATATTGTACACACAGCACCCCATATTGTACACACAGCCCCCCATATTGTACACACAGCACCCCATATTGTACACACAGCATCTCATATTGTACACACAGCACCTCATATTGTACACACATCACCCCATATTGTACACACAGCCCCCCCCCATATTGTACACACAGCCCCCCCCCCCCATATTGTACACACAACACCCCATATTGCACACACAGCACCCCATATTGTACACACAACACCCCATATTGCACACACAGCACCCCATATTGTACACACATCACTCCATATTGTACACACAGCCCCCCATATTGTACACACAGCCCCCCCCATATTGTACACACAGCACCTCATATTGTACACACAACACCCCATATTGCACACACAGCACCTCATATTGTACACACAACACCCCATATTGCACACACAGCACCCCATATTGTACACACAGCACCCCATATTGTACACACGGCACCCCATATTGTACACACAGCCCCCATATTGTACACACAGCCCCCCATATTGTACACACAGCCCCCCATATTATACACACAGCACCCCATATTGTACACACAGCCCCCCATATTGTACACACAGCACCCCATATTGTACACACAGCCCCCCATATTGACAGAAAAACACAGAATTGTTGATATTTTTGCAGATTTATTAAAAAATTAAAACTGAAATATCACATGGTCCTAACTTAAGTATTCAGACCCTTTGCTGTGACACTCATATATATAACTCAGGTGCTGTCCATTTCTTCTGATCATCCTTGAGATGGTTCTACACCTTCATTTGAGTCCAGCTGTGTTTGATTATACTGATTGGACTTGATTAGGAAAGCTACACACCTGTCTATATAAGACCTTACACCTCACAGTGCATGTCAGAGCAAATGAGAATCATGAGGTCAAAGTAACTGCCTGAAGAGCTCGAAGACAGAATTGTGGCAAGGCACAGAGCTCAGAGACAGAATTGTGACAAGGCACAGAGCTCAGAGACAGAATTGTGACAAGGCACAGAGCTCAGAGACAGAATTATGGCAAGGCACAGAGCTCAGAGACAGAATTATGGCAAGGCACAGAGCTCAGAGACAGAATTGGGGCAAGGCACAGAGCTCAGAGACAGAATTGTGGCAAGGCACAGATCTGGCCAAGGTTACAAAAACATTTCTGCTGCACTTAAGGTTCCTAAGAGCACATACAAAAACATTTCTGCTGCACTTAAGGTTCCTAAGAGCACAGTGGCCTCCATAATCCTTAAATAGAAGACATTTGGGACGACCAGAACCCTTCCTAGAGCTGGCCGTCCAGCCAAACTGAGCTATCGGGGGAGAAGAGCCTTGGTGAGAGAGGTAAAGAAGAACCCAAAGATCCCTGTGGCTGAGCTCCAGAGATGCAGTCGGGGGATGGGAGAAAGTTGTAGAAAGTCAACCATCACTGCAGCCCTCCACCAGTCGGGGCTTTATGGCAGAGTGGCCCGACGGAAGCCTCTCCTCAGTGCAAGACACATGAAAGCCCGCATGGAGTTTGCTAAAAAAACACCTGAAGGACTCCAAGATGGTGAGAAATAAGATTCTCTGGTCTGATGAGACCAAGATAGAACTTTTTGGCTTTAATTCTAAGCGGTATGTGTGGAGAAAGCCAGGCACTGCTCATCACCTGTCCAATACAGACCCAACTGTGAAGCATGGTGGTGGCAGCATCATGTTGTGGGGGTGTTTTTCAGCTGCAGGGACAGGACGACTGGTTACAATCGAGGGAAAGATGAATGCGGCCAAGTACAGGGATATCCTGGATGAAAACCTTCTCCAGAGTGCTCAGGATCTCAGACTGGGCCGAAGGTTTACCTTCCAACAAGACAATGACCCTAAGCACACAGCTAAAATAATGAAGGAGTGGCTTCACAACAACTCCGTGACTGTTCTTGAATGGCCCACCCAGAGCCCTGACTAAACCCAATTGAGCATCTCTGGAGAGACCTAAAAATGGCCGTCCACCAACGTTTACCATCCCCCCTGACAGAACTGGAGAGGATCTGCAAGGAGGAATGGCAGAGGATCCCCAAATCCAGGTGTGAAAAACTTGTTGTATCTTTCCCAAAAAGACTCATCAAAAGGGGCTTCTACTAAACACTGAGCAAAGGGTCTGAATACTTAGGAGCATGTGAGATTTCAGGTTTTCTTTTTTAATAAATCTGCAAAAATTTCAACAATTCTGTGTTTTTCTGTCAATATGGGGGGCTGTGTGTACAATATGGGGAGCTGTGTGTACAATATGGGGAGCTGTGTGTACAATATGGGGTGCTGTGTGTACAATATGAGGTGCCGTGTGTACAATATGGGGTGCTGTGTGTACAATATGGGGTGCTGTGTGTACAATATGGGGTGCTGTGTGTACAATATGAGGTGCTGTGTGTACAATATGGGGGGCTGTGTGTACAATATGGAGTGCTGTGTGTACAATATGGGGTGTTGTGTGTACAATATGGGGGGCTGTGAGTACAATATGGGGTGTTGTGTGTACAATATGAGGAGCTGTGTGTACAATATGGGGTGCTGTGTGTACAATATGGGGGGCTGTGTGTACAATATGGGGTGCTGTGTGTACAATATGAGGTGCTGTGTGTACAATATGGGGTGTTGTGTGTACAATATGGGGGGCTGTGAGTACAATATGGGGTGATGTGTGTACAATATGAGGTGCTGTGTGTACAATATGAGGTGCTGTGTGTACAATATGGGGTGTTGTGTGTACAATATGGGGGGCTGTGAGTACAATATGGGGGGCTGTGTGTACAATATGAGGTGCTGTGTGTACAATATGGGGTGCTGTGTGTACAATATGGGGGGCTGTGTACAATATGAGGAGCTGTGTGTACAATATGAGGAGCTGTGTGTACAATATGGGGGGCTGTGTGTACAATATGAGGTTATGTGTGTACAATATGGGGGCTGTGTGTACAATATGGGGGGCTGTGTGTACAATATGAGGTGATGTGTGTACAATATGGGGTGCTGTGTGTACAATATGGGGGGCTGTGTGTACAATATGGGGTGCTGTGTGTACAATATGAGGAGCTGTGTGTACAATATGGGGTGCTGTGTGTACAATATGGGGGGCTGTGTGTACAATATGGGGTGCTGTGTGTACAATATGAGGTGTTGTGTGTACAATATGGGGGGCTGTGTGTACAATATGGGGTGATGTGTGTACAATATGGGGGGCTGTGTGTACAATATGAGGTGCTGTGTGTACAATATGGGGTGCTGTGTGTACAATATGGGGGGCTGTGTGTACAATATGGGGAGCTGTGTGTACAATATGGGGGGCTGTGTGTACAATATGGGGGGCTGTGTGTAAAATATGGGGGGCTGTGTGTACAATATGGGGGGCTGTGTGTACAATATGGGGGGCTGTGTGTACAATATGGGGGCTGTGTGTACAATATGGGGGGCTGTGTGTACAATATGGGGTGCTGTGTGTACAATAGGGGGGGCTGTGTGTACAATATGGGGTGCTGTGTGTACAATAGGGGGGGCTGTGTGTACAATATGGGGTGCTGTGTGTACAATATGAGGTTATGTGTGTACAATATGGGGTGCTGTGTGTATACAATATGGGGGGCTGTGTGTACAATATGGGGGGCTGTGTGTACAATATGAGGTGCTGTGTGTACAATATGGGGGGCTGTGTGTACAATATGGGGTGCTATGTGTACAATATGGGGTGCTGTTTGTACAATATGGGGGGCTGTGTGTACAATATGAGGTGCTGTGTGTACAATATGGGGTGTTGTGTGTACAATATGGGGGGCTGTGTGTACAATATGGGGTGCTATGTGTACAATATGAGGTGCTGTGTGTACAATATGGGGCGCTGTGTGTACAATATGAGGTGCTGTGTGTACAATATGGGGTGCTGTGTGTACAATAGGGGGGGCTGTGTGTACAATATGGGGTGCTGTGTGTACAATATGGGGGGGCTGTGTGTACAATATGGGGTGCTGTGTGTACAATATGAGGTTATGTGTGTACAATATGGGGAGCTGTGTGTACAATATGGGGGGGGCTGTGTGTACAATATGGGGTGCTGTGTGTACAATATGAGGTGCTGTGTGTACAATATGGGGCGCTGTGTGTACAATATGAGGTGCTGTGTGTACAATATGGGGTGCTGTGTGTACAATAGGGGGGCTGTGTGTACAATATGGGGTGCTGTGTGTACAATAGGGGGGGCTGTGTGTACAATATGGGGGGCTGTGTGTACAATATGGGGGGCTGTGTGTACAATATGGGGAGCTGTGTGTACAATATGGGGGGCTGTGTGTACAATATGGGGAGCTGTGTGTACAATATGGGGGGCTGTGTGTACAATATGGGGTGCTGTGTGTACAATATGGGGAGCTGTGTGTACAATATGGGGGGCTGTGTGTACAATATGGGGAGCTGTGTGTACAATATGGGGGGCTGTGTGTACAATATGGGGGGCTGTGTGTACAATATGGGGAGCTGTGTGTACAATATGGGGGGCTGTGTGTACAATATGGGGTGCTGTGTGTACAATATGGGGAGCTGTGTGTACAATATGGGGGGCTGTGTGTACAATATGGGGTGCTGTGTGTACAATATGGGGTGCTGTGTGTACAATATGAGGTGCTGTGTGTACAATATGGGGTGCTGTGTGTACAATATGAGGTGCTGTGTGTACAATATGGGGGGCTGTGTGTACAATATGGGGGTGATGTGTGTACAATATGGGGGGCTGTGTGTACAATATGGGGGGCTGTGTGTACAATATGGGGGCGCCGTGTGTACAATATGGGGGGCTGTGTGTACAATATGGGGGCGCCGTGTGTACAATATGGGGGGCTGTGTGTACAATATGGGGTGCCGTGTGTACAATATGGGGTGATGTGTGTACAATATGGGGTGCTGTGTGTACAATATGGGGTGCTGTGTGTACAATATGGGGGGCTGTGTGTACAATATGGGGTGCTGTGTGTACAATATGGGGGGCTGTGTGTACAATATGGGGTGCTGTGTGTACATTAATGAGGAAAAAAATGAACTTAAATGATTTTAGCGAATGGCTGCAATATAACAAAGAGTGAGAAATGTAAGGGGGTCTGAATACTTTCCTTCCCCACTGTATATATATATATATACTGTATATGACCCTTGTGTATATTTCCGTGGCGGATCTCACACAATGGAAGCAGCACGTTTATTTTTTGACGCTATTTATACCGGCGGTAGGATTTGCAGCTTTGGTATATCGCTGTCTCTTCTCCTTGACGTGTGGCTGGTTCTTCTCTCACACTTGGCTGACAACGCGCTCGGTTGTCGCATTCGCTGCTCCATTAACACTTTGTTACCGCCGCTCCCCTGTGCCGCTCCACGCCGATTCCTAATACCCGAGCGCCGCTCCGCTCACACCTGGCTGACACCGCACCTGACTCTTCATTGCAGTCAATCTCACCCTCATTCCTCTTCGTCACAATAAATTTCAGCTCCTGTCCGTCACTCCGCTGCCTGGGGCGGTTTGGGATGGGTGGGGGGAGGGCTGAGCGGCGAGCGCCAATCCTCCAGCTCTGCTGCTTAGCTGACGGCACAAATCAATGCTTTCCATTACAGCAGGTGTATGTGGTGGGAGTCCGCCAACTGCGAATAGACGCTAATAGAATTAGGTGACAGCAGACGGGGGAGGGGGAGAGCAGCATTGGCGGGAAATAACGTGAAAGCAAAACTTCCCTCTCTCCATCAACATTGTGATCCTCATCTTCCCATCATTATACAGAGATAGGAAGAGAGATTACAGAGGAACTATACCCCCTCCATCACCAGGAACTCCGTGTGATCCTCATCTTCTCATCATTATACAGAGATAGGAAGAGAGATTACAGAGGAACTATACCCCCTCCATCACCAGGAACTCCGTGTGATCCTCATCTTCCCATCATTATACAGAGATAGGAAGAGAGATTACAGAGGAACTATACCCCCTCCATCACCAGGAACTCCGTGTGATCCTCATCTTCCCATCATTATACAGAGATAGGAAGAGAGATTACAGAGGAACTATACCCCCTCCATCACCAGGAACTCCGTGTGATCCTCATCTTCCCATCATTATACAGAGATAGGAAGAGAGATTACAGGGGAACTATACCCCTCCATCACCAGGAACTCCGTGTGATCCTCATCTTCCCATCATTATACAGAGATAGGAAGAGAGATTACAGAGGAACTATACCCCCTCCATCACCAGGAACTCCGTGTGATCCTCATCTTCTCATCATTATACAGAGATAGGAAGAGAGATTACAGGGGAACTATACCCCCTCCATCACCAGGAACTCCGTGTGATCCTCATCTTCTCATCATTATACAGAGATAGGAAGGAGATTACAGGGGAACTATACCCCCTCCATCACCAGGAACTCCGTGTGATCCTCATCTTCCCATCATTATACAGAGATAGAAGAGAGATTACAGAGGAACTATACCCCCTCCATCACCAGGAACTCCGTGTGATCCTCATCTTCATATCATTATACAGAGATAGGAAGAGAGATTACAGGGGAACTATACCCCCTCCATCACCAGGAACTCCGTGTGATCCTCATCTTCCCATCATTATACAGAGATAGGAAGAGAGATTACAGAGGAACTATACCCCCTCCATCACCAGGAACTCCGTGTGATCCTCATCTTCCCATCATTATACAGAGATAGGAAGGAGATTACAGAGGAACTATACCCCCTCCATCACCAGGAACTCCGTGTGATCCTCATCTTCCCATCATTATACAGAGATAGGAAGAGAGATTACAGGGGAACTATACCCCTCCATCACCAGGAACTCCGTGTGATCCTCATCTTCCTATCATTATACATAGATAGGAAGAGAGATTACAGAGGAACTATACCCCCTCCATCACCAGGAACTCCGTGTGATCCTCATCTTCCCATCATTATACAGAGATAGGAAGAGAGATTACAGAGGAACTATACCCCCTCCATCACCAGGAACTCCGTGTGATCCTCATCTTCTCATCATTATACAGAGATAGGAAGAGAGATTACAGAGGAACTATACCCCCTCCATCACCAGGAACTCCGTGTGATCCTCATCTTCCCATCATTATACAGAGATAGGAAGAGAGATTACAGAGGAACTATACCCCCTTCATCACCAGGAACTCCGTGTGATCCTCATCTTCCCATCATTATACAGAGATAGGAAGAGAGATTACAGGGGAACTATACCCCCTTCATCACCAGGAACTCTGTGTGATCCTCATCTTCTCATCATTATACAGAGATAGGAAGAGAGATTACAGGGGAACTATACCCCCTCCATCACCAGGAACTCCGTGTGATCCTCATCTTCTCATCATTATACAGAGATAGGAAGAGAGATTACAGGGGAACTATACCCCCTCCATCACCAGGAACTCCGTGTGATCCTCATCTTCCCATCATTATACAAAGATAGGAAGGGAGATTACAGGGGAACTATACCCCTCCATCACCAGGAACTCCGTGTGATCCTCATCTTCTCATCATTATACAGAGATAGGAAGGAGATTACAGGGGAACTATACCCCCTCCATCACCAGGAACTCCGTGTGATCCTCATCTTCCCATCATTATACAGAGATAGGAAGGAGATTACAGGGGAACTATACCCCCTCCATCACCAGGAACTCCGTGTGATCCTCATCTTCTCATCATTATACAAAGATAGGAATGAGATTACAGGGGAACTATACCCCCTCCATCACCAGGAACTCCGTGTGATCCTCATCTTCCCATCATTATACAGAGATAGGAAGGAGATTACAGGGGAACTATACCCCCTCCATCACCAGGAACTCCGTGTGATCCTCATCTTCTCATCATTATACAGAGATAGGAAGAGAGATTACAGAGGAACTATACCCCCTCCATCACCAGGAACTCCGTGTGATCCTCATCTTCCCATCATTATACAGAGATAGGAAGAGAGATTACAGGGGAACTATACCCCCTCCATCACCAGGAACTCCGTGTGATCCTCATCTTCCCATCATTATACAGAGATAGGAAGAGAGATTACAGAGGAACTATACCCCCTCCATCACCAGGAACTCCGTGTGATCCTCATCTTCCCATCATTATACAGAGATAGGAAGAGAGATTACAGAGGAACTATACCCCCTCCATCACCAGGAACTCCGTGTGATCCTCATCTTCCCATCATTATACAGAGATAGGAAGAGAGATTACAGGGGAACTATACCCCCTCCATCACCAGGAACTCCGTGTGATCCTCATCTTCCCATCATTATACAGAGATAGGAAGAGAGATTACAGGGGAACTATACCCCCTCCATCACCAGGAACTCCGTGTGATCCTCATCTTCCCATCATTATACAGAGATAGGAAGAGAGATTACAGGGGAACTATACCCCCTCCATCACCAGGAACTCCGTGTGATCCTCATCTTCCCATCATTATACAGAGATAGGAAGAGAGATTACAGAGGAACTATACCCCCTCCATCACCAGGAACTCCGTGTGATCCTCATCTTCCCATCATTATACAGAGATAGGAAGAGAGATTACAGGGGAACTATACCCCCTCCATCACCAGGAACTCCGTGTGATCCTCATCTTCCCATCATTATACAGAGATAGGAAGAGAGATTACAGAGGAACTATACCCCCTCCATCACCAGGAACTCCGTGTGATCCTCATCTTCCCATCATTATACAGAGATAGGAAGAGAGATTACAGGGGAACTATACCCCCTCCATCACCAGGAACTCCGTGTGATCCTCATCTTCCCATCATTATACAGAGATAGGAAGAGAGATTACAGGGGAACTATACCCCCTCCATCACCAGGAACTCCATGTGATCCTCATCTTCTCATCATTATACAGAGATAGGAAGAGAGATTACAGGGGAACTATACCCCCTCCATCACCAGGAACTGGTGATTTCTAAGTGATTTCCCTATAAAATAAAGCACAGAGACATGGATGGATTGACAGATGAATGGAGACATTCGTGGATGGATGGATGGATGGATGGATGGATGGAGACATTCGTGGATGGATGGATGGATGGACACGGTGCGTGTGCTTTAGCCTAGGGCGGAGTTATCATGTGCTTTGTTAAAGGACCTCGGTCTTCTCAAAAATCGAGGCGGCTCTGGCCCTTCCTATGGAGCACCTCAGTGTTCTTCCTCCAGTCCAGCTTATTATCTATGTGCACCTCCAGATACTTGTAACTCTCTACTACATCCACATCCACTCCTTGGATGGAGATCAGGGTCACTGGTGGCTTCTTTCTGAAATCCACAACCAGCTCCTTTGTTTTCCTCACATTTAGATACAGATAATCCTCCTCACACCATGTGACAAAGTTCTCCACCATGACCCTATACTCCGTCTCTTCCCCATCCCTCATACATCCCACCACCGCAGAGTCACCAGAAAACTTCTTAGGTTGGCTGAAATCTGTGGTGTAGACAGTAAAAATAAATGGAGAGAGAACTGTCCCCTGTGGAACCCCAATATTGGTGATCACCTTATCTCCCACACATGGGGAGTACTCGGAATGGTCAGGGGTGGGTAGTGGGGTTCCCCAGGGTTCTGTGCTGGGACCAATCCTATTTAATTTGTTCATAAACGACCTGGAGGATGGGATAAACAGTTCAATCTCTGTATTTGCAGACGATACTAAGCTAAGCAGGGCAATAACTTCTCCGCAGGATGTGGAAACCTTGCAAAAAGATCTGAACAAATTAATGGGGGAGGGGCGGCTACATGGCAAATGAGGTTCAATGTAGAAAAATGTAAAATAATGCATTTGGGTGGTAAAAATCTGAATGCAATCTATAGACTGGGGGGAGAACCTCTGGGGGGATCTAGGATGGAAAAGGACCTGGGGGTTCTAGTAGATGATAGGCTCAGCAATGACATGCAATGCCAAGCTGCTGCTAACAAAGCAAACAGAATATTGGCATTAAAAGGGGATCAACTCCAGAGATAAAACGATAATTCTCCCGCTCTACAAGACTCTGGTCCGGCCGCACCTGGAGTATGCTGTCCAGTTCTGGGCACCAGTCCTCAGGAAGGATGTACTGGAAATGGAGCGACTACAAAGAAGGGCAACAAAGCTAATAAAGGGTCTGGAGGATCTTAGTTATGAGGAAAGGTTGTGAGCTCTGAACTTATTCTCTCTGGAGAAGAGACGCTTGAGAGGGGATATGATTTCATTATATAAATACCGGACTGGTGACCCCACAATATACAAATACCGGACTGGTGACCCCACAATATATAAATACCGGACTGGTGACCCCACAATATACAAATACCGGACTGGTGACCCCACAATATATAAATACCGGACTGGTGACCCCACAATATATAAATACCGGACTGGTGACCCCACAATATATAAATACTGGACTGGTGACCCCACAATATATAAATACCGGACTGGTGACCCCACAATATATAAATACTGGACTGGTGACCCCACAATATATAAATACCGGACTGGTGACCCCACAATATATAAATACTGGACTGGTGACCCCACAATATATAAATACCGGACTGGTGACCCCACAATATATAAATACCGGACTGGTGACCCTACAATATATAAATACCGGACTGGTGACCCTACAATATATAAATACTGGACTGGTGACCCCACAATATATAAATACCGGACTGGTGACCCCACAATATATAAATACCGGACTGGTGACCCCACAATATATAAATACCGGACTGGTGACCCCACAATAGGGATAAAACTTTTTCGCAGAAGAGAGTTTAATAAGACTCGTGGCCACTCATTACAATTAGAAGAAAAGAGGTTTAACCTTAAACTACGTAGAGGGTTCTTTACTGTAAGAGCGGCAAGGATGTGGAATTCCCTTCCACAGACGGTGGTCTCAGCGGGGAGCATTGATAGCTTCAAGAAACTATTAGATAATCACCTGAATGACCGCAACATACAGGGATATGTAATATAATACTGACATATAATCACACACATAGGTTGGACTTGTGTCTTTTTTCAACCTCACCTTCTATGTAACATACAGCGGTCTTCCTGTCAGGTAGTCTACAATCCATAACACAAGGGAAACCTGTATTGCTGCTAGCTTCTCATCCAAAAGATCCGGTCTGATAGTATCAAAAATTCAAAAGCACAGGAGAAGTCACAAAACATGACCCTCACAGTGCTTGCTGACTTATCCAGGTGTGCTTACATGCGATTTACCATGAAGATTATGGCATCCATAACCCCCAATCTTAGCTGGTATGCAAACTGCAAAGGGTCCAAACATTTCCTAACCATGGGTCGTAACTGATATAAAACAAGTCTCTCCAAGGTCTTCATGATGTGGAAGGTCAAAGCCACCGCTCTATAATCCTTGGAACCACAAGGACCCGGGACAAGACAGGACGTCTTCCACAACACAGGAACCTTTCCTAGACTCAGGTTCAGGTGAGGGACCTGGGCAGTCATGTGACCATCGTGTGACGTCTTCAGTATGACCCCCCCGAAGTTCAGAGAAGCGACACTGAATGGCTGCTATGACAACAAAGTGGAAGAGATGGGGGCACATCAATCCTATATAATAATAATAGAAACAAACACCAGAAAGTAAAATCAGAGGGCGGTTTAACCCGTTTGTTGTTGCAGACTTGTTCAAAGGTATATTATAGGCCTGGTGATTAGTAACCCCCCCCCCCCAAATAAAAAATGTCTTCCAAAAGCACAGGCCCTGGACAATAAAATGACGGTAATTGAAATTTTTTGGGCATATTTTCAGTTGGGGGATTCTAGAAGTGATCGTGTGGCTTTACGATCATCCAAAGCCAACAGAAGGAATGTAAAGAGTCTGCTGACAGCTGGCGGTCCGTTTCCTGCTTCTGCCAATGGAAGTGCTTTGGTGGTGGCATTGAAGGGGTTAATGTTAGATCATCTCTTCCCCCTCCCCCTCCACCCAAAGCAAAAGATTTCTGTTTGTTATTATAACTCTGAAATATATACAAAGTGTCTGATACACGCGATGTAAACAATGAGGAGATTTACTGACACAGATACACGCGATGTAAACAATGAGGAGATTTACTGACACAGATACACGCGATGTAAACAATGAGGAGATTTACTGACACAGATACACGCGATGTAAACAATGAGGAGATTTACTGACACAGATACACGCGATGTAAACAATGAGGAGATTTACTGACACAGATACACGCGATGTAAACAATGAGGAGATTTACTGACACAGATACACGCAATGTAAACAATGAGGAGATTTACTGACACAGATACACGCGATGTAAACAATGAGGAGATTTACTGACACAGATACACGCGATGTAAACAATGAGGAGATTTACTGACACAGATACACGCGATGTAAACAATGAGCAGATTTACTGACACAGATACACGCAATGTAAACAATGAGGAGATGTTTACTAACACAGCGTTGTGTATCCAGAAAAAGGAATGTTTGTCTTCTTCTCTGCTACAAAGAATCATTTCCCTTCCCTACAATTCTCCGCTCTCCATCCATACAAATCACTCTCATCATCCTGGATAAACTACAACTCCCATCATCCTGAACAAACTACAACTCCCATCATCCTGAACAAACTACAACTCCCATCATCCTGAACGAACTACAACTCCCATCATCCTGAATGAACTACAACTCCCATCATCCTGAACAAACTACAACTCCCATCATCCTGAACAAACTACAACTCCTATCATCCTGAACGAACTACAACTTCCATCATCCTGAACCAACTACAACTCCCATCATCCTGAACAAACTACAACTCCCATCATCCTGAATGAACTACAACTCCCATCATCCTGAACAAACTACAACTCCCATCATCCTGAACGAACTACAACTTCCATCATCCTGAACCAACTACAACTCCCATCATTCTGAATGAACTACAACTCCCATCATCCTGAATGAACTACAACTCCCATCATCCTGAATGAACTACAACTCCCACCATCCTGTACTGCTGACGCTTGCCATATGTTCAGCCTCCTGAGAGCCCTGAGATAGGAACCCCCCCCGCGCTGTATGAGGACAGGACCTCCTGGGAGCCGTGAGATAGGAGACCCCCACAGCTGTATAAGGACAGGACCTCCTGAGAGCCCTGAGAAAGGAGACCCCCAGGCTGTATGAGGACAGGACCTCCTGAGAGCCCTGAGAAAGGAGACCCCCAGGCTGTATGAGGACAGGACCTCCTGAGAGCCCTGAGAAAGGAGACCCCCAGGCTGTATGAGGACAGGACCTCCTGAGAGCCCTGAGAAAGGAGACCCCCAGGCTGTATGAGGACAGGACCTCCTGAGAGCCCTGAGAAAGGAGACCCCCAGGCTATATGAGGACAGGACCTCCTGGGTAGTGCGCTGTAACATCAGTCCCAGCACTGTGCTGCCAAATTGTATGAGGGGGAGTTCTATGTGCCCAAGTCTACTGCTAGCTCCCTGATGGAGGTGTGCTGACAGCTCTGTAATCCCATCATTACACTTCAGTTCAGGCTCCAAAAACAAAACAGCTGCAAGTACATTGAACCCAGAAGATTGCTATTCACTTCAATAATAAGATTGATACAATTCATGATGAAATCTCCACTCCACAGGTATCTCCCCCAGATAACACCTCATGTCAACAGGTACAATTCACACTCCCGATACCAACAAAGCCTGGGGAATGCCCAGGAAAAAATCCAAGTCTACTTTCCACCAGCTCACAGACAACCGATTAACCTGTCTAACAGTCTGCGTTAAAAACAGGGGTTTAGTCCGCACGCATTTGCAAACTCATGCGTAAGCCACAGAGCCTCGTCACGTCACCCTGATATCTGTGGTCCTAACCCTAAAATATGAGTGTCCCCACAGTGGAGGCACATACATTCTGATAGATAAATGAGGGCGGGTGGACTGAAGGGGAGCCACCCCTTCTTAAAGGTACAGGACACACCAAACACCCAGCAGGTAGCACAATGGCTGCAAAGGTGCTTGTGCGTTGCTGGACACATACAAACACACACACTAATGTGATTACAAAAAACTTGCCACCACTCTCATTTATAGCTGGCTATCGCAGTAAGTGGCATTGGTTGTCTGCAAGCTGGCGGTAAGTAGGCTTGGATTTTTTCTTGGGCGTTCCCCAGGCTTTGTTGGTATCGGGAGTGTGAATTGTACCTGTTGACATGAGGTGTAAATGAGGGTGGTGGCAAGCTTTTTTTTTGTGATCACAATTCTCACTCCCATTATTCAAACCTGCTACTATAGACAATGTTGCTAAACTTCTTTCTAATGCCCACCTAACCACCTGTCCCCTGGACCCCATTCTCTCTAAAATACTACCGTCACCCTCTGACTCCATCCTACACTCTCTAACCCACATCTTCAACCTCTCCCTCTCTTCTGACATCTTCCCCAATGCTCAAAAACATGCACTAGTGAGCTTCATACTTAAAAAGCCGTCCTTGGACTCTACCAATCTTAACAACCTACGCCCTATCTCCTTGCTCCCCTTTTCCTCTAAACTCCTTCTCATAAAGAATATCCTTCTTGATCCCCTTCAGTCTGGATTTCGCCCTCAACACTCCACAGAAACTGCCCTCCTAAAACTAACAAATGACTTACTAACCGCAAAAACCAACTGATACTATTCTGTACTCCTACTTTTAGACCTTTTGGCTGCCTTTGCTACGGTTGACCACCCCCTCCTCCTCAAAAAACTTTACTCCCTCGGTCACCGTGACTGTGCTCTTCAGTGGCTCTCATCCTACCTATCCCAACGCACCTTCAGTGTCACTTACAATTCTACTTCCTCCACTCCTCTTCCCTTCTCTGTCGGGGTCCCCCAAGGTTCTGTTCTTGGACCTCTTTTATGTTCAATCTAAACCTCTTCCCTGGGTCAGCTGATAGCCTCTCATGGCTTTCAATATCATTTCTATACTGAGGACACACAAATCTATCTCTCCACCCCTCAACTCACTCCATCAGTCTCCTCCTCCTCCCAAATCTATCTCTCCACCCCTCAACTCACTCCATCAGTCTCCTCCTCCTCCCAAATCTATCTCTCCACCCCTCAACTCACTCCATCAGTCTCCTCCTCCTCCCAAATCTATCTCTCCACCCCTCAACTCACTCCATCAGTCTCCTCCTCCCAAATCTATCTCTCCACCCCTCAACTCACTCCATCAGTCTCCTCCTTCTCCCAAATCTATCTCTCCACCCCTCAACTCACTCCATCAGTCTCCTCCTCCTCCCAAATCTATCTCTCCACCCCTCAACTCACTCCATCAGTCTCCTCCTCCTCCCAAATCTATCTCTCCACCCCTCAACTCACTCCATCAGTCTCCTCCTCCTCCCAAATCTATCTCTCCACCCCTCAACTCACTCCATCAGTCTCCTCACACATCAGTAACTTACTAACCGACATATCTGTATGGATGTCACACCACTTCCTCAAACTCAACTTGTCTAAAACCGAGCTTATAATATTTCCTCCCCCACCTGCCTCTTCCCCTGACTTGTCTGTCAAGAGCAATGGCACAACCATCCCCCCATCCCCACATGTCAGGGTGCGAGGTCTTATCCTGGAGTCCGAACCCTCCTTTCATCCCCACATCCAATCCCTTTCCAAAGCTTGCAGCCTCAACCTCCAAGATGGTCATAGACTATGAGCATCCTGCAGGAGATGGTTATAGACTATGAGCATCCTGCAGGAGATGGTTATAGACTATGAGCATCCTGCAGGAGATGGTTATAGACTATGAGCATCCTGCAGGAGATGGTTATAGACTATGAGCATCCTGCAGGAGATGGTTATAGACTATGGGCATCCTGCAGGAGATGGTTATAGACTATGGGCATACAACAGGAGATGGTCATAGACCAGTGGCAGCCCGTCCATAGGGGGAGCCTGGGCGCCGCCCCCCACCCCACTCCAGGCAGTCACAAAAAAATTTTAAACTGGCCCTTTAAAAAAAAGAAAATACAAAAAAACGTCCTTAGGTTCACTGTGTTCGGACGCCGGACACAGTGCACTTATGGGAAGCGCCACGTCTATGCCATCACGAGATTGCAGATGTGGTGCTTAATTTGCACCGCTTTCTGAAGCGCCGAGTAGCTTCCGCCTGGAGCTCGTAGTATGTATTACTACGGCCGGGCGGTTTGATTGACATCTCAGTTTGATGTCACTTCCTGTTTTCTCTCTCCCATTGCACCCGGGAGAGAGGAAACAGGAAGTATGAGAGGAACGGACTTCTCCACAGGAGACACCACTGGAGAGGACAACACACAGCAAGGTAAGTAACGGGGGAGGGGAGTGATACAGGCAGGCTGCTGCATTTGGTGGTGACACAGTCTGTATTTAGTGGGACACAGGCTGTATTTGGTGGTGACACAGGCTGTATTTTATGTGACACAGGCTGCATGTAAGGAGGTACTCCACTGGGGGCACCAGATGTAAGGACAGACTCCACTGGGGACACCTGATGTAAGGACGCACTCTGCTGGGGGCACCTGATGTAAGGTCGGACTCCGCTGGGGACACCTGATGGCATCTGGTGGCAGGTGACGTGGCTCGTGACACTCTCGGGGCTCCCACTGATTCTGCATTATGGTGAGTTGAATGATTTCCTTTTATATTACAATGTAATAATAGAAATAATGTGCTTCAATCATCCTGACACCATAACAACCATGGTGCCGGGTTGATTGAAGTGCTAACACCAGGTGTTGAGAATATCTGTCACGACTAATACTCACCAAGGCCAAGATGCCGAGAGCAGCTTGCCCTTATGACCACGCGCACCCAGACCCCCGAAGTTGATGCAGGGAGCTGGGGGCATGCGGAGGCACGGGCTTCCGGTAAGCAGTAGATCCGTAGGTGGGAACTGAGGCACTGGGAATCCGTATATCAGGCAAAAGGTCAGAATTGGGTATCAGGCAGGAGCAAGTCCGTTTAACAGGCAGAGGTCAGATGGGTATCAGGCAATCAGGCAGAGGTCAGATAGGTATTAAGCAATCAGCGGTATAGGTGTTTAACAAGCCAGGGGTTCGGTACACAGAGCAGCAGACAGGTTTACACAGGAACACTAAGGCACAGGGAACAGGAGGAGCTGACGACGAACCAGCAACCCGACTGGGTGCTGGAGTCGTCAGAAATAGTCTCCCCACGGCGAGCGCGTCAGCGTGACGCGCTACCGGGTACCTGCACGGGCGACGGCACGCACACGGGGACCGCCGTGCACCCGCACGCGCCGCACCATCAGGCTGCGGACGGGTGTGCGGCAAAGCGCCAGTCCACCGCGCATGCGCCCCAGAGCCCGGCGAGCGGAGACACTCTCAGTCTCCTGACAATATCTTTATCTGCTGATTGTTAAACTTTCTAGAATACACATATTTCTATTGTTGTGTAGGATCTGGGCCTGCTGTCCCTCCATCCCTCTCTCCCTCTCCCTCCATCCCTTGTTCATCTCAGACGCTAGCCACACCACCTTAGAGCCACGCCCACTATTTCGCTTAAAACACGTCCATTTTCACCAAGTGGGAGGGGTCAAAAAGGAAGGGCGGGGTCTGACACCCCCTCATCCTAAAACTTCACCAGCCGCCACTGTCATAGACTACGGGAATCCTACCTAGAGATGGGTATAGACTATGGGCATCTTACAATAGATGGGTATAGACTATGGGCATACTACAAGAGATGGGTATAGACTATGGGTATAGATTGTGGGCATACTACAAGAGATGGGTATAGACTATGGGCATACTACAAGTAATGGGTATAGACTATGGGTATAGATTGTGGGCATACTACAAGAGATGGGTATAGACTATGGGTATAGATTGTGGGCATACTACAAGAGATGGGTATAGACTATGGGTATAGATTGTGGGCATACTACAAGAGATGGGTATAGACTATGGGCATACTACAAGAGATGGGTATAGACTATGGGTATAGATTGTGGGCATACTACAAGAGATGGGTATAGACTATGGGTATAGATTGTGGGCATACTACAAGAGATGGGTATAGACTATGGGTATAGATTGTGGGCATACTACAAGAGATGGGTATAGACTATGGGCATACTACAAGAGATGGGTATAGACTATGGGTATAGATTGTGGGCATACTACTTCAAGAGATGGTCAGAGACTGGAGAAGGGTTATATAAGACAGTTAGAGATATCTGCTATTACGGCCCTTTTTACAAACCACAAATAAGAAAGAAAAGAATAGAAATAAGTAAGATGTGAATCAAATCATTTCTCTACCAGAAGTCAATCTTGGGGTTCACTCCTGATGTCGCGCACACACGAGTGGATTTCTCGTTGGAAAAAGATTTGACGGCTTTTCCGATGGGATTCCGCTCAAGTTTGCCTTGCATACACACGGTCACGCAAAAGTTTGCTGTAATTACGACCGTCAAGAACACGGTGATGTACAAGACTACGACGAGCCGAGAAAATGAAGTTCAGTGCTTCCGAACATGCGTTGAATTGTTTCCGAGCATGCGTAGGGATTTTGCGCGTAGGGATTGCCACAGACAAACACATTTTCGGATAGGAGCTTTTCCAGACTGAAAAATTGAGAACCTGCTCTCAATCTTTTGCTGGCTGGAATTCGGCCAGCAAAAGTCCGATGGAGCGTACACACGGTCGCATTTTCCGCCGAAAAAATCTCATCGGTCTTTTGCGGGCAGAAATTCCGATCGTGTGTATGCGGCATAAGGAGGTCGGGGGGGAGGGTGGTAGAAGGAGTTTTACTATCTCCCCTGTTCCCCCATGACCTCCCAACTATACCAGGTCATGAAGCTGCCCAGGGCTGTATAGATGGGGAAATAATACTGGTGCCACATTCGGCGGGCACTGAACACGAACCGCTGAAGTGAATAGCGTGCGATGCTTTCGGTTGCGGTGCGGTGGGTCACCATTTTCAGGCCCGTCAAATGTCGCTGAGAAGTAATCCACTGCAGCAGAGGAGTGGCCAGAGCCGCTCCATATAAGAATATTCTTCCATAACTGGCTGAGGGAAGCATGAAAACACAGCCTGGGACACTATATGCAGGGGCCCCAGGGGCCACACAATAAATACCAAGAAGTTAGAGTTGTCACCTCATCCCTTTAAACCCGAATACATACAGTGGGGAGGGAAAGTATTCAGACCCCCTTACATTTTTCACTCTTTGTTATATTGCAGCCATTTGCTAAAATCATTTAAGTTCATTTTTTTCCTCATTATTGTACACACAGCACCCCATATTGTACACACAGCCCCCCATATTGTACACACAGCACCCCATATTGTACACACAGCACCCCATATTGTACACAAAGCACCCCATATTGTACACACAGCGCCTCATATTGTACACACATCACCCCATATTGTACACACAGCACCCCATATTGTACACACAGCCCCCCATATTGTACACACAGCCCCCCATATTGTACACACAGCACCTCATATTGTACACACAGCTCCCCATATTGTACACACAGCACCTCATATTGTACACACAGCCCCCCATATTGTACACACAGCCCCCCATATTGTACACACAACACCCCATATTGTACACACAGCCCCCCATATTGTACACACATCACCCCATATTGTACACACAGCACCTCATATTGTACACACAGCACCCCATATTGTACACACAGCACCTCATATTGTACACACAGCACCCCATATTGTACACACATCACCCCATATTGTACACACAGCACCTCATATTGTACACACAGCACCTCATATTGTACACACAGCACCCCATATTGTACACACAGCCCCCCATATTGTACACACATCACCCCATATTGTACACACAGCACCCCATATTGTACACACAGCACCTCATATTGTACACACAGCACCCCATATTGTACACACATCACCCCATATTGTACACACAACACCCCATATTGTACACACAGCCCCCCATATTGTACACACATCACCCCATATTGTACACACAGCACCTCATATTGTACACACAGCACCCCATATTGTACACACAGCCCCCCATATTGTACACACAGCCCCCCATATTGTACACACAGCCCCCATATTGTACACACAGCACCCCATATTGTACACACAGCCCCCATATTGTATACACATCACCCCATATTGTACACACAGCACCCCATATTGTACACACAGCACCCCATATTGTACACACAGCCCCCCATATTGTACACACAGCACCCCCATATTGTATACACAGCACCCCATATTGTACACACAGCACCCCATATTGTACACACATCACCCCATATTGTACACACAGCCCCCCATATTGTACACACAGCCCCCCATATTGTACACACAGCCCCCATATTGTACACACAGCACCCCATATTGTACACACAGCCCCCATATTGTATACACATCACCCCATATTGTACACACAGCACCCCATATTGTACACACAGCACCCCATATTGTACACACAGCCCCCCATATTGTACACACAGCACCCCCATATTGTATACACAGCACCCCATATTGTACACACAGCACCCCATATTGTACACACAGCTCCCCATATTGTACACACAGCCCCCCATATTGTACACACAGCCCCCCATATTGTACACACAGCACCTCATATTGTACACACAGCACCCCATATTGTACACACAGCCCCCCATATTGTACACACAGCCCCCCATATTGTACACACAGCACCCCATATTGTACACACAGCACCTCATATTGTACACACAGCACCCCATATTGTACACACAGCCCCCCATATTGTACACACAGCCCCCCATATTGTACACACAGCACCTCATATTGTACACACAGCCCCCCATATTGTACACACAGCACCCCATATTGTACACACAGCACCCCATATTGTACACACAGCACCTCATATTGTACACACAGCCCCCCATATTGTACACACAGCCCCCCATATTGTACACACAGCACCCCATATTGTACACACAGCACCTCATATTGTACACACAGCACCCCATATTGTACACACAGCCCCCCATATTGTACACACAGCCCCCCATATTGTACACACAGCACCTCATATTGTACACACAGCCCCCCATATTGTACACACAGCCCCCCATATTGTACACACAGCCCCCCATATTGTACACACAGCACCTCATATTGTACACACAGCCCCCCATATTGTACACACAGCATCTCATATTGTACACACAGCACCCCATATTGTACACACAGCCCCCCATATTGTACACACAGCACCCCATATTGTACACACAGCACCTCATATTGTACACACAGCGCCCCATATTGTACACACAGCGCCCCATATTGTACACACAGCCCCCCATATTGTACACACAGCACCTCATATTGTACACACAGCACCTCATATTGTACACACAGCCCCCCATATTGTACACACACAGCACCTCATATTGTACACACAGCCCCCCATATTGTACACACAGCACCTCATATTGTACACACAGCACCTCATATTGTACACACAGCCCCCCATATTGTACACACACAGCACCTCATATTGTACACACAGCACCCCATATTGTACACACAGCACCTCATATTGTACACACAGCACCCCATATTGTACACACAGCCCCCCATATTGTACACACAGCACCCCATATTGTACACAGCACCCCATATTATACACACAGCCCCCCATATTGTACACACAGCACTCCATATTGTACACAGCACCCCATATTATACACACAGCTCCCCATATTGTACACACAGCACCCCATATTGTATACACAACACCCCATATTGTACACACAGCACCCCATATTGTACACACAGCCCCCCATATTGTACACACAACACCCCATATTGTACACACAGCACCCCATATTGTATACACAACACCCCATATTGTACACACAGCACCCCATATTGTACACACAACACCCCATATTGTACACACGGCCTCCCATATTGTACACACAGCACCTCATATTGTACACACAGCACCCCATATTGTATACACAGCCCCCCATATTGTACACACAGCCCCCCATATTGTACACACAGCACCTCATATTGTACACACAGCACCCCATATTGTACACACAGCACCTCATATTGTACACACAGCACCCCATATTGTACACACAGCCCCCCATATTGTACACACAGCACCCCATATTGTACACACAGCACCTCATATTGTACACACAGCCCCCCATATTATACACACAGCCCCCCATATTGTACACACAGCACCCCATATTATACACACAGCCCCCCATATTGTACACACAGCCCCCCATATTGACAGAAAAACACAGAATTGTTGATATTTTTGCAGATTTATTAAAAAAGAAAACCTGAAATATCACATGGTCCTAAGTATTCAGACCCTTTGCTGTGACACTCATATATATAACTCAGGTGCTGTCCATTTCTTCTGATCATCCTTGAGATGGTTCTACACCTTCATTTGAGTCCAGCTGTGTTTGATTATACTGATTGGACTTGATTAGGAAAGCCACACACCTGTCTATATAAGACCTTACAGCTCACAGTGCATGTCAGAGCAAATGAGAATCATGAGGTCAAAGGAACTGCCTGAAGAGCTCAGAGACAGAATTGTGGCAAGGCACAGAGCTCAGAGACAGAATTATGGCAAGGCACAGAGCTCAGAGACAGAATTATGGCAAGGCACAGAGCTCAGAGACAGAATTGGGGCAAGGCACAGATCTGGCCAAGGTTAAAAAAACATTTCTGCTGCACTTAAGGTTCCTAAGAGCTCAGTGGCCTCCATAATCCTTAAATGGAAGACGTTTGGGACGACCAGACCCTTCCTAGATCGGGGGAGAAGAGCCTTGGTGAGAGAGGTAAAGAAGAACCCAAAGATCACTGTGGTTGAGCTCCAGAGATGCAGTCGGGGGATGGGAGAAAGTTGTAGAAAGTCAACCATCACTGCAGCCCTCCACCAGTCGGGGCTTTATGGCAGAGTGGCCCGACGGAAGCCTCTCCTCAGTGCAAGACACATGAAAGCCCCCATGGAGTTTGCTAAAAAACACCTGAAGGACTCCAAGATGGTGAGAAATAAGATTCTCTGGTCTGATGAGAACAAAATAGAACTTTTTGGCCTTAATTCTAAGCGGTATGTGTGGAGAAAACCAGGCACTGCTCATCACCTGTCCAATACAGTCCCAACTGTGAAGCATGGTGGTGGCAGCATCATGTTGTGGGGGTGTTTTTCAGCAGCAGGGACAGGACGACTGGTTACAATCGAGGGAAAGATGAATGCGGCCAAGTACCGGGATATCCTGGATGAAAACCGTCTCCAGAGTGCTCAGGACCTCAGACTGGGCCGAAGGTTTACCTTCCAACAAGACAATGACCCTAAGCACACAGCTAAATTAACAAAGGAGTGGCTTCACAAACAACTCCGTGACTGTTCTTGAATGGCCCAGCCAGAGCCCTGACTTAAACCCAATTGAGCATCTCTGGAGAGACCTAAAAATGGCCGTCCACCAATGTTTACCATCCCCCTGACAGAACTGGAGAGGATCTGCAAGGAGGAATGGCAGAGGATCCCCAAATCCAGGTGTGAAAAACTTGTTGTATCTTTCCCAAAAAGACTCATCAAAAGGGGCTTATACTAAATACTGAGCAAAGGGTCTGAATACTTAGGAGCATGTGATATTTCAGGTTTTCTTTTTTAATAAATCTGCAAAAATGTCAACAATTCTGTGTTTTTCTGTCAATATGGGGGGCTGTGTGTACAATATGGGGGGCTGTGTGTACAATATGGGGTGCTGTGTGTACAATATGAGGTGCTGTGTGTACAATATGGGGGGCTGTGTGTACAATATGGGGGGCTGTGTGTACAATATGGGGGGCTGTGTGTACAATATGAGGTGCTGTGTGTAGAATATGGGGGGCTGTGTGTACAATATGGGGTGCTGTGTGTACAATATGGGGTGCTGTGTGTACAATATGAGGTGCTGTGTGTAAAATATGGAGTGCTGTGTGTACAATATGGGGGGCTGTGTGTACAATATGAGGGGCTGTGTGTACAATATGGGGAGCTGTGTGTACAATATGAGGTGCCGTGTGTACAATATGGGGTGCTGTGTGTACAATATGGGGTGCTGTGTGTACAATATGAGGTGCTGTGTGTAAAATATGGAGTGCTGTGTGTACAATATGGGGGGCTGTATGTACAATATGGGGGGCTGTGTGTAAAATATGGGGTGCTGTGTGTACAATATGGGGTGATGTGTGTACAATATGGGGGGCTGTGTGTACAATATGGGGGGCTGTGTGTACAATATGGGGTGCTGTGTGTACAATATGAGGAGCTGTGTGTACAATATGAGGAGCTGTGTGTACAATATGGGGTGCTGTGTGTACAATATGGGGTGCTGTGTGTATAATATGGGGGGCTGTGTGTACAATATGAGGTGCTGTGTGTACAATATGGGGGGCCGTGTGTACAATATGGGGTGCTGTGTGTACAATATGGGGTGCTGTGTGTACAATATGAGGTGCTGTGTGTACAATATGGGGTGCTGTGTATACAATATGGGGTGCTGTGTGTACAATATGGGTTGTTGTGTGTACAATATGGGGTGCTGTGTATACAATATGGGGGCTGTGTGTACAATATGGGGTGCTGTGTGTACAATATGGGGAGCTGTGTGTACAATACGGGGTGCTGTGTGTACAATATGGGGGCTGTGTGTACAATATGGGGTGCTGTGTGTACAATATGGGGAGCTGTGTGTACAATATGGGGGGCTGTGTGTACAATATGGGGGGCTGTGTGTACAATATGGGGTGTTGTGTGTACAATATGGGGTGATGTGTGTACAATATGGGGGGCTGTGTGTACAATATGGGGTGCTGTGTGTACAATACTGGGTGAAGTGTGTACAATATAGGGGGCTGTGTGTACAATATGGGGTGCTGTGTGTACAATATGAGGAGCTGTGTGTACAATATGGGGTGCTGTGTGTACAATATGGGGTGCTGTGTGTATAATATGGGGGGCTGTGTGTACAATATGAGGTGCTGTGTGTACAATATGGGGGGCTGTGTGTACAATATGGGGGGCTGTGTGTACAATATGGGGTGCTGTGTATACAATATGGTGCTGTGTGTACAATATGGAGTGCTGTGTGTACAATATGGAGTGCTGTGTGTACAATATGGGGTGCTGTGTGTACAATATGGGGTGCTGTGTGTACAATATGGAGTGCTGTGTGTACAATATGGAGTGCTGTGTGTACAATATGGGGTGCTGTGTATACAATATGGGGTGCTGTGTATACAATATGGGGTGCTGTGTGTACAATATGGAGTGTTGTGTGTACAATATGGGGGCTGTGTGTACAATACGGGGTGCTGTGTGTACAATATGGGGGGCTGTGTGTACAATATGAGGTGCTGTGTGTAAAATATGAGGTGCTGTGTGTACAAAATGGGGTGCCGTGTGTACAATATGAGGGGCTGTGTGTACAATATGGGGTGTTGTGTGTACAATATGAGGGGCTGTGTGTACAATATGGGGTGTTGTGTGTACAATATGGGGTGCCGTGTGTACAATATGGGGTGCCGTGTGTACAATATGAGGGGCTGTGTACAATATGGGGTGCTGTGTGTACAATATGGGGTGCTGTGTGTACAATAGGGGGTGCTGTGTGTACAATATGGGGTGTTGTGTGTACAATATGGGGGGCTGTGTGTACAATATGGGGTGCCGTGTGTACAATATGGGGTGCCGTGTGTACAATATGGGGGGCCGTGTGTACAATATGGGGTGCCGTGTGTACAATATGGGGTGCCGTGTGTACAATATGGGGTGCTGTGTGTACAATATGGGGTGTTGTGTGTACAATATGGGGGGCTGTGTGTAAAATATGAGGTGTTGTGTGTACAATATGAGGTGCTGTGTGTACAATATGGGGTGCCGTGTGTACAATATGGGGTGATGTGTGTACAATATGGGGTGCCGTGTGTACAATATGGGGTGCCGTGTGTACAATATGGGGGGCTGTGTGTACAATATGGGGTGTTGTATGTACAATATGGGGGGCTGTGTGTACAATATGAGTTGCTGTGTGTACAATATGGGGTGCCGTGTGTACAATATGGGGTGCCGTGTGTACAATATGGGGTGCTGTGTGTACAATATGGGGTGCCATGTGTACAATATGGGGTGCCGTGTGTACAATATGGGGTGATGTGTGTACAATATGGGGTGCCGTGTGTACAATATGGGGTGCCGTGTGTACAATATGGGGTGCTGTGTGTACAATATGGGGTACTGTGTGTACAATATGGGGTGCTGTGTGTACAATATGGGGCGCTGTGTGTACAATATGAGGTGCTGTGTGTATACAATATGGGGAGCTGTGTGTACAATATGGGGGGCTATGTGTACAATATGGGCGGCTGTGTGTACAATATGGGGTGCTCTGTGTACAATATGGGGCGCTGTGTGTATACAATATGGGGTGCTCTGTGTACAATATGGGAGGCTGTGTGTACAATATGGGGCGCTGTGTGTACAATATGGGGGGCTGTGTGTACAATATGAGATGCTGTGTGTACAATATGAGATGCTGTGTGTACAATATGGGCGGCTGTGTGTACAATATGGGGTGCTCTGTGTACAATATGGGGCGCTGTGTGTATACAATATGGGGAGCTGTGTGTACAATATGGGGTGCTCTGTGTACAATATGGGGGGCTGTGTGTACAATATGGGGTGCTGTGTGTACAATATGGGGGGCTGTGTGTACAATATGGGGTGCTGTGTGTACAATATGGGGCGCTGTGTGTACAATATGGGGGGCTGTGTGTACAATATGGGGAGCTGTGTGTATACAATATGGGGAGCTGTGTGTACAATATGGGGGGGCTGTGTGTACAATATGAGGTGCTATGTGTACAATATGGGGGGCTGTGTGTACAATATGAGATGCTGTGTGTACAATATGGGGGGTTGTGTGTACAATATGGGGTGCTCTGTGTACAATATGGGGGGCTGTGTGTATACAATATGGGGAGCTGTGTGTACACAATGGGGTGCTCTGTGTACAATATGAGGTGCTGTGTGTACAATATGGGGGGCCGTGTGTACAATATGGGGTGCCGTGTGTACAATATGAGGTGCTGTGTGTACAATATGGGGTGCCGTGTGTACAATATGGGGTGGTGTGTGTAAAATATGAGGTGCTGTGAGTACAATATGGGGGGCCGTGTGTACAATATGGGGTGCCGTGTGTGCAATATGGGGTGCCATGTGTACAATATGGGGTGCCGTGTATACAATATGGGGTGATGTGTGTACAATATGGGGGGCTGTGTGTATACAATATGGGGGGCTGTATATATACAATATGGGGGGCTGTGTGTACAATATGGGGTGCTGTGTGTACAATATGGGGGGCTGTGTGTACAATATGGGGTGCTGTGTGTACAATATGAGGTTCTGTGTGTACAATATGGGGCACTGTGTGTACAATATTGGGGGCTGTGTGTACAATATGGGGTGCTGTGTGTACAATATGGGGTACTGTGTGTACAATATGGGGTGCTGTGTGTACAATATGGGACGCTGTGTGTATAATATGGGGTGCTGTGTGTACAATATGGGGGGGCTGTGTGTACAATATGAGGTGCTGTGTGTATACAATATGGGGAGCTGTGTGTACAATATGGGGGGCTGTGTGTACAATATGAGATGCTGTGTGTACAATATGGGCGGCTGTGTGTACAATATGGGGTGCTCTGTGTACAATATGGGGGGCTGTGTGTATACAATATGGGGAGCTGTGTGTACAATATGGGGGGCTGTGTGTACAATATGGGGGGCTGTGTGTACAATATGGGGTGCTGTGTGTACAATATGGGGGCTGTGTGTACAATATGGGGTGCTGTGTGTACAATATGGGGGGCTGTGTGTACAATATGGGGTGCTGTGTGTACAATATGGGGCGCTGTGTGTACAATATGGGGGGCTGTGTGTACAATATGGGGGGCTGTGTGTATACAATATGGGGAGCTGTGTGTACAATATGGGGGGGCTGTGTGTACAATATGAGGTGCTATGTGTACAATATGGGGGGCTGTGTGTACAATATGAGATGCTGTGTGTACAATATGGGGTGCTCTGTGTACAATATGGGGGGCTGTGTGTACAATATGGGGTGCTGTGTGTACAATATGGGGGGCTGTGTGTACAATATGGGTTGCTGTGTGTACAATATGGGGGGCTGTGTGTACAATATGGGGTGCTGTGTGTACAATATGGGGCGCTGTGTGTACAATATGGGGGGCTGTGTGTACAATATGGGGGGCTGTGTGTACAATATGGGGGGCTGTGTACAATATGGGGTGCTGTGTGTACAATATGGGGTGCTGTGTGTACAATATGGGGGGCTGTGTGTACAATATGGGGGGCTGTGTACAATATGGGGTGCTGTGTGTACAATATGGGGTGCTGTGTGTACAATATGGGGTGCTATGTGTACAATATGGGGGGCTGTGTGTACAATATGAGATGCTGTGTGTACAATATGGGGTGCTCTGTGTACAATATGGGGGGCTGTGTGTACAATATGGGGTGCTGTGTGTACAATATGGGGGGCTGTGTGTACAATATGGGTTGCTGTGTGTACAATATGGGGGGCTGTGTGTACAATATGGGGTGCTGTGTGTACAATATGGGGCGCTGTGTGTACAATATGGGGGGCTGTGTGTACAATATGGGGGGCTGTGTGTACAATATGGGGGGCTGTGTACAATATGGGGTGCTGTGTGTACAATATGGGGAGCTGTGTGTACAATATGAGGGTCTGTGTGTACAATATGGAGGGCTGTGTGTACAATACGGGGTACTGTGTGTACAATATGGGGGGCTGTGTGTACAATATGGGGCGCTGTGTGTACAATATGGGGGGCTGTGTGTACAATATGGGGGGCTGTGTGTACAATATGAGGTGTTGTGTGTACAATATGGGGGGCTGTGTGTACAATATGGGGTGCTGTGTGTACAATATGGGGGGCTGTGTGTACAATATGGGGTGCTGTGTGTACAATATGGGGGGCTGTGTGTACAATATGGGGGGCTCTGTATACAATATGGGGGGCTGTGTGTACAATATGGGGGGCTGTGTGTACAATATGGGGGGCTGTGTGTACAATATGGGGTGCTGTGTGTACAATATGGGGTGATGTGTGTACAATATGGGGGGCTGTGTGTACAATATGGGTTGTTGTGTGTACAATATGGGGTGCTGTGTGTACAATATGGGGTGCTGTGTGTACAATATGGGGGCTGTGTGTACAATATGGGGTGCTGTGTGTACAATATGGGGAGCTGTGTGTACAATATGGGGTGCTGTGTGTACAATATGGGGGGCTGTGTGTACAATATGGGGTGCTGTGTGTACAATATGGGGTGATGTGTGTACAATATGGGGGGCTGTGTGTACAATATGGGGGGCTGTGTGTACAATATGGGGTGCTGTGTATACAATATGGTGCTGTGTGTACAATATGGGGTGCTGTGTGTACAATATGAGATGCTGTGTGTACAATATGGGGTGCTATGTATACAATATGGTGCTGTGTGTACAATATGAGGTGCTGTGTGTACAATATGGGGTGCTGTGTGTACAATATGGGTTGTTGTGTGTACAATATGGGGTGCTGTGTGTACAATATGGGGGGCTGTGTGTACAATATGAGGTGCTGTGTGTACAATATGGGGTGCTGTGTATACAATATGGTGCTGTGTGTACAATATGAGGTGCTGTGTGTACAATATGGGGTGCTGTGTGTACAATATGGGTTGTTGTGTGTACAATATGGGGTGCTGTGTGTACAATATGGGGGCTGTGTGTACAATATGGGGTGCTGTGTGTACAATATGGGGGGCTGTGTGTACAATATGAGTTGCTGTGTGTAAAATTTGAGGTGCTGTGTGTACAATATGGGTGCCGTGTGTACAATATGAGGGGCTGTGTGTACAATATGGGGTGTTGTGTGTACAATATGAGGGGCTGTGTGTACAATATGGGGTGTTGTGTGTACAATATGGGGTGCCGTGTGTACAATATGGGGTGCCGTGTGTACAATATGAGGGGCTGTGTACAATATGGGGTGCTGTGTGTACAATATGGGGTGCTGTGTATACAATAGGGGGTGCTGTGTGTACAATATGGGGTGTTGTGTGTACAATATGGGGGGCCATGTGTACAATATGGGGGGCCGTGTGTACAATATGGGGTGCCGTGTGTACAATATGGGGGGCTGTGTGTACAATATGGGGTGTTGTATGTACAATATGGGGGGCTGTGTGTACAATATGAGGTGCTGTGTGTACAATATGGGGTGCCGTGTGTACAATATGGGGTGCTGTGTGTACAATATGGGGTGCCGTGTGTACAATATGGGGTGCCGTGTGTACAATATGGGGGGCTGTGTGTACAATATGGGGTGTTGTGTGTACAATATGGGGTACTGTGTGTACAATATGGGGTGCCGTGTGTACAATATGGGGTGCCGTGTGTACAATATGGGGTGCTGTGTGTACAATATGGGGTGTTGTGTGTACAATATGGGGGGCTGTGTGTACAATATGAGGTGTTGTTTGTACAATATGAGGTGCTGTGTGTACAATATGGGGTGCCGTGTGTACAATATGGGGGGCTGTGTGTACAATATGGGGTGCTGTGTGTACAATATGAGGTGCTGTGTGTACAATATGCGGTACTGTGTGTACAATATGGGGGGCTGTGTGTACAATATGGGGTGCTGTGTGTACAATATGGGCGGCTGTGTGTACAATATGGGGTGCTCTGTGTACAATATGGGGGGCTGTGTGTATACAATATGGGGAGCTGTGTGTACAATATGGGGTGCTCTGTGTACAATATGGGGGGCTGTGTGTACAATATGGGGTGCTGTGTGTACAATATGGGGGGCTGTGTGTACAATATGGGGGGCTGTGTGTATACAATATGGGGAGCTGTGTGTACAATATGGGGTGCTCTGTGTACAATATGGGGGGCTGTGTGTACAATATGGGGGGCTGTGTGTACAATATGGGGGGCTGTGTACAATTTGGGGTGCTGTGTGTACAATATGGGGTGCTGTGTTTACAATATGGGGTGCCGTGTGTACAATATGGGGTGCCGTGTGTACAATATGAGGTGCTGTGTGTACAATATGGGGGCCGTGTGTACAATATGAGGGGCTGTGTGTATACAATATGGGGAGCTGTGTGTACAATATGGGGGGGCTGTGTGTACAATATGAGGTGCTGTGTGTATACAATATGGGGAGCTGTGTGTACAATATGGGGGGCTGTGTGTACAATATGAGATGCTGTGTGTACAATATGGGGGGCTGTGTGTACAATATGGGGTGCTCTGTGTACAATATGGGGGGCTGTGTGTATACAATATGGGGAGCTGTGTGTACAATATGGGGGGCTGTGTGTATATTATGAGGTGCTCTGTGTACAATATGGGGGGCTTTGTGTACAATATGGGGGGCTGTGTACAATTTGGGGTGCTGTGTGTACAATATGGGGTGCTGTGTTTACAATATGGGGTGCCGTGTGTACAATATGGGGTGCCGTGTGTACAATATGAGGTGCTGTGTGTACAATATGGGGGGCCGTGTGTACAATATGAGGGGCTGTGTGTATACAATATGGGGAACTGTGTGTACAATATGGGGGGGCTGTGTGTACAATATGAGGTGCTGTGTGTATACAATATGGGGAGCTGTGTGTACAATATGGGGGGCTGTGTGTACAATATGAGATGCTGTGTGTACAATGTGGGCGGCTGTGTGTACAATATGGGGTGCTCTGTGTACAATATGGGGGGCTGTGTGTATACAATATGGGGAGCTGTGTGTACAATATGGGGGGCTGTGTGTATATTATGAGGTGCTCTGTGTACAATATGGGGGGCTGTGTGTACAATATGGTGTGCTGTGTGTACAATATGGGGTGCTGTGTGTACAATATGGGGGGCTGTGTGCACAATATGGGGTGCTGTGTGTACAATATGGGGCGCTGTGTGTACAATATGGGGGGCTGTGTGTATACAATATGGGGGGCTGTGTGTACAATATGGGGGGCTGTGTGTACAATATGGGGGGCTGTGTGTATACAATATGGGGAGCTGTGTGTACAATATGGGGGGGCTGTGTGTACAATATGAGGTGCTATGTGTACAATATGGGGGGCTGTGTGTACAATATGAGATGCTGTGTGTACAATATGGGGGGCTGTGTGTACAATATGGGGTGCTCTGTGTACAATATGGGGGGCTGTGTGTATACAATATGGGGAGCTGTGTGTACAATATGGGGTGCTGTGTGTACAATATGGGGGGCTGTGTGTACAATATGGGGGGCTGTGTGTACAATATGGGGGGCTGTGTACAATTTGGGGTGCTGTGTGTACAATATGGGGTGCTGTGTTTACAATATGGGGTGCCGTGTGTACAATATGGGGTGCCGTGTGTACAATATGAGGTGCTGTGTGTACAATATGGGGGGCCGTGTGTACAATATGAGGGGCTGTGTGTATACAATATGGGGAGCTGTGTGTACAATATGGGCGGGCTGTGTGTACAATATGAGGTGCTGTGTGTATACAATATGGGGAGCTGTGTGTACAATATGGGGGGCTGTGTGTACAATATGAGATGCTGTGTGTACAATGTGGGCGGCTGTGTGTACAATATGGGGTGCTCTGTGTACAATATGGGGGGCTGTGTGTATACAATATGGGGAGCTGTGTGTACAATATGGGGGGCTGTGTGTATATTATGAGGTGCTCTGTGTACAATATGGGGGGCTGTGTGTACAATATGGTGTGCTGTGTGTACAATATAGGGTGCTGTGTGTACAATATGGAGGGCTGTGTGTACAATATGGGGTGCTGTGTGTACAATATGGGGCGCTGTGTGTACAATATGGGGCGCTGTGTGTACAATATGGGGGGCTGTGTGTATACAATATGGGGAGCTGTGTGTACAATATGGGGTGCTCTGTGTACAATATGGGGGGCTGTGTGTACAATATGGGGGGCTGTGTGTACAATATGGGGGGCTGTGTACAATTTGGGGTGCTGTGTGTACAATATGGGGTGCTGTGTTTACAATATGGGGTGCCGTGTGTACAATATGGGGTGCCGTGTGTACAATATGAGGTGCTGTGTGTACAATATGGGGGGCCGTGTGTACAATATGAGGGGCTGTGTGTATACAATATGGGGAGCTGTGTGTACAATATGGGCGGGCTGTGTGTACAATATGAGGTGCTGTGTGTATACAATATGGGGAGCTGTGTGTACAATATGGGGGGCTGTGTGTACAATATGAGATGCTGTGTGTACAATGTGGGCGGCTGTGTGTACAATATGGGGTGCTCTGTGTACAATATGGGGGGCTGTGTGTATACAATATGGGGAGCTGTGTGTACAATATGGGGGGCTGTGTGTATATTATGAGGTGCTCTGTGTACAATATGGGGGGCTGTGTGTACAATATGGTGTGCTGTGTGTACAATATAGGGTGCTGTGTGTACAATATGGAGGGCTGTGTGTACAATATGGGGTGCTGTGTGTACAATATGGGGCGCTGTGTGTACAATATGGGGCGCTGTGTGTACAATATGGGGGGCTGTGTGTATACAATATGGGGAGCTGTGTGTACAATATGGGGGGGCTGTGTGTACAATATGAGGTGCTATGTGTACAATATGGGGGGCTGTGTGTACAATATGAGATGCTGTGTGTACAATATGGGGTGCTCTGTGTACAACATGGGGGGCTGTGTGTACAATATGGGGTGCTGTGTGTACAATATGGGGGGCTGTGTGTACAATATGGGTTGCTGTGTGTACAATATGGGGGGCTGTGTGTACAATATGGGGTGCTGTGTGTACAATATGGGGGGCTGTGTGTACAATATGGGGGGCTGTGTGTATACAATATGGGGAGCTGTGTGTACAATATGGGGGGGCTGTGTGTACAATATGGGGTGCTGTGTGTACAATATGGGGGGCTGTGTGTACAATATGGGTTGCTGTGTGTACAATATGGGGGGCTGTGTGTACAATATGAGTTGCTGTGTGTAAAATTTGAGGTGCTGTGTGTACAATATGAGGGGCTATGTGTACAATATGAGGGGCTGTGTGTACAATATGGGGCACTGTGTACAATATGGGGGGCTGTGTGTATACAATATGGGGAGCTGTGTGTACAATATGGGGTGCTCTGTGTACAATATGGGGGGCTGTGTGTACAATATGGGGGCTGTGTGTACAATATGGGGGGCTGTGTATAATATGGGGTGCTGTGTGTACAATATGGGGGGGCTGTGTGTACAATATGGGGGGCTGTGTGTACAATATGGGGTGCTGTGTGTACAATATGGGGGGCTGTGTGTACAATATGAGTTGCTGTGTGTAAAATTTGAGGTGCTGTGTGTACAATATGGGTGCCGTGTGTACAATATGAGGGGCTGTGTGTACAATATGGGGGGCTCTGTATACAATATGGGGGGCTGTGTGTACAATATGGGGGGCTGTGTGTACAATATGGGGGGCTGTGTGTACAATATGGGGTGTTGTGTGTACAATATGGGGTGATGTGTGTACAATATGGGGGGCTGTGTGTACAATATGGGTTGTTGTGTGTACAATATGGGGTGCTGTGTGTACAATATGGGGTGCTGTGTGTACAATATGGGGGCTGTGTGTACAATATGGGGTGCTGTGTGTACAATATGGGGAGCTGTGTGTACAATATGGGGTGCTGTGTGTACAATATGGGGGGCTGTGTGTACAATATGGGGTGCTGTGTGTACAATATGGGGTGATGTGTGTACAATATGGGGGGCTGTGTGTACAATATGGGGGGCTGTGTGTACAATATGGGGTGCTGTGTATACAATATGGTGCTGTGTGTACAATATGGGGTGCTGTGTGTACAATATGAGATGCTGTGTGTACAATATGGGGTGCTGTGTATACAATATGGTGCTGTGTGTACAATATGAGGTGCTGTGTGTACAATATGGGGTGCTGTGTGTACAATATGGGTTGTTGTGTGTACAATATGGGGTGCTGTGTGTACAATATGGGGGGCTGTGTGTACAATATGAGGTGCTGTGTGTACAATATGGGGTGCTGTGTATACAATATGGTGCTGTGTGTACAATATGAGGTGCTGTGTGTTCAATATGGGGTGCTGTGTGTACAATATGGGTTGTTGTGTGTACAATATGGGGTGCTGTGTGTACAATATGGGGGCTGTGTGTACAATATGGGGTGCTGTGTGTACAATATGGGGGGCTGTGTGTACAATATGAGTTGCTGTGTGTAAAATTTGAGGTGCTGTGTGTACAATATGGGTGCCGTGTGTACAATATGAGGGGCTGTGTGTACAATATGGGGTGTTGTGTGTACAATATGAGGGGCTGTGTGTACAATATGGGGTGTTGTGTGTACAATATGGGGTGCCGTGTGTACAATATGGGGTGCCGTGTGTACAATATGAGGGGCTGTGTACAATATGGGGTGCTGTGTGTACAATATGGGGTGCTGTGTATACAATAGGGGGTGCTGTGTGTACAATATGGGGTGTTGTGTGTACAATATGGGGGGCTGTGTGTACAATATGGGGTGCCGTGTGTACAATATGGGGGGCCGTGTGTACAATATGGGGTGCCGTGTGTACAATATGGGGGGCTGTGTGTACAATATGGGGTGTTGTATGTACAATATGGGGGGCTGTGTGTACAATATGAGGTGCTGTGTGTACAATATGGGGTGCCGTGTGTACAATATGGGGTGCCGTGTGTACAATATGGGGTGCTGTGTGTACAATATGGGGTGCCGTGTGTACAATATGGGGTGCCGTGTGTACAATATGGGGTGTTGTGTGTACAATATGGGGTACTGTGTGTACAATATGGGGTGCCGTGTGTACAATATGGGGTGCCGTGTGTACAATATGGGGTGCTGTGTGTACAATATGGGGTGCTGTGTGTACAATATGGGGTGTTGTGTGTACAATATGGGGGGCTGTGTGTACAATATGAGGTGTTGTTTGTACAATATGAGGTGCTGTGTGTACAATATGGGGTGCCGTGTGTACAATATGGGGGGCTGTGTGTACAATATGGGGTGCTGTGTGTACAATATGAGGTGCTGTGTGTACAATATGCGGTACTGTGTGTACAATATGGGGGGCTGTGTGTACAATATGGGGCGCTGTGTGTACAATATGTGGGGCTGTGTGTATACAATATGGGGAGCTGTGTGTACAATATGGGGGGCTGTGTGTACAATATGAGGTGCTGTGTGTATACAATATGGGGAGCTGTGTGTACAATATGGGGGGCTGTGTGTACAATATGAGATGCTGTGTGTACAATATGGGCGGCTGTGTGTACAATATGGGGTGCTCTGTGTACAATATGGGGGGCTGTGTGTATACAATATGGGGAGCTGTGTGTACAATATGGGGTGCTCTGTGTACAATATGGGGGGCTGTGTGTACAATATGGGGTGCTGTGTGTACAATATGGGGGGCTGTGTGTACAATATGGGGTGCTGTGTGTACAATATGGGGTGCTGTGTGTACAATATGGGGCGCTGTGTGTACAATATGGGGTACTGTGTGTACAATATGGGGTGCTGTGTGTACAATATGGGACGCTGTGTGTACAATATGGGGTGCTGTGTGTACAATATGGGACGCTGTGTGTATAATATGGGGTGCTGTGTGTACAATATGGGGGGGCTGTGTGTACAATATGAGGTGCTGTGTGTATACAATATGGGGAGCTGTGTGTACAATATGGGGGGCTGTGTGTACAATATGAGATGCTGTGTGTACAATATGGGCGGCTGTGTGTACAATATGGGGTGCTCTGTGTACAATATGGGGGGCTGTGTGTATACAATATGGGGAGCTGTGTGTACAATATGGGGGGCTGTGTGTACAATATGGGGGGCTGTGTGTACAATATGGGGTGCTGTGTGTATAATATGGGGGCTGTGTGTACAATATGGGGTGCTGTGTGTACAATATGGGGGGCTGTGTGTACAATATGGGGTGCTGTGTGTACAATATGGGGCGCTGTGTGTACAATATGGGGGGCTGTGTGTACAATATGGGGGGCTGTGTGTATACAATATGGGGAGCTGTGTGTACAATATGGGGGGGCTGTGTGTACAATATGAGGTGCTATGTGTACAATATGGGGGGCTGTGTGTACAATATGAGATGCTGTGTGTACAATATGGGGTGCTCTGTGTACAATATGGGGGGCTGTGTGTACAATATGGGGTGCTGTGTGTACAATATGGGGGGCTGTGTGTACAATATGGGGTGCTGTGTGTACAATATGGGGTGATGTGTGTACAATATGGGGGGCTGTGTGTACAATATGGGGGGCTGTGTGTACAATATGGGGTGCTGTGTATACAATATGGTGCTGTGTGTACAATATGGGGTGCTGTGTGTACAATATGAGATGCTGTGTGTACAATATGGGGTGCTGTGTATACAATATGGTGCTGTGTGTACAATATGAGGTGCTGTGTGTACAATATGGGGTGCTGTGTGTACAATATGGGTTGTTGTGTGTACAATATGGGGTGCTGTGTGTACAATATGGGGGCTGTGTGTACAATATGGGGTGCTGTGTGTACAATATGGGGGGCTGTGTGTACAATATGAGTTGCTGTGTGTAAAATTTGAGGTGCTGTGTGTACAATATGGGTGCCGTGTGTACAATATGAGGGGCTGTGTGTACAACATGGGTTGTTGTGTGTACAATATGAGGGGCTGTGTGTACAATATGGGGTGTTGTGTGTACAATATGGGGGGCTGTGTGTACAATATGGGGGGCTGTGTGTACAATATGGGGTGTTGTATGTACAATATGGGGGGCTGTGTGTACAATATGAGGTGCTGTGTGTACAATATGGGGTGCCGTGTGTACAATATGGGGTGCCGTGTGTACAATATGGGGTGCTGTGTGTACAATATGGGGTGCCGTGTGTACAATATGGGGTGCCATGTGTACAATATGGGGGGCTGTGTGTACAATATGGGGTGTTGTGTGTACAATATGGGGTACTGTGTGTACAATATGGGGTGCCGTGTGTACAATATGGGGTGCCGTGTGTACAATATGGGGTGCTGTGTGTACAATATGGGGTGCTGTGTGTACAATATGGGGTGTTGTGTGTACAATATGGGGGGCTGTGTGTACAATATGAGGTGTTGTTTGTACAATATGAGGTGCTGTGTGTACAATATGGGGTGCCGTGTGTACAATATGGGGGGCTGTGTGTACAATATGGGGTGCTGTGTGTACAATATGAGGTGCTGTGTGTACAATATGCGGTACTGTGTGTACAATATGGGGGGCTGTGTGTACAATATGGGGTGCTGTGTGTACAATATGGGGCGCTGTGTGTACAATATGGGGGGCTGTGTGTACAATATGGGGGGCTGTGTGTATACAATATGGGGAGCTGTGTGTACAATATGGGGGGGCTGTGTGTACAATATGAGGTGCTATGTGTACAATATGGGGGGCTGTGTGTACAATATGAGATGCTGTGTGTACAATATGAGGGGCTGTGTGTACAATATGGGGTGCTCTGTGTACAATATGGGGGGCTGTGTGTACAATATGGGGGGCTGTGTGTACAATATGGGGGGCTGTGTACAATTTGGGGTGCTGTGTGTACAATATGGGGTGCTGTGTTTACAATATGGGGTGCCGTGTGTACAATATGGGGCGCCGTGTGTACAATATGAGGTGCTGTGTGTACAATATGGGGGGCCGTGTGTACAATATGGGGGGCTGTGTGTACAATATGGGGTGCTGTGTATACAATATGGTGCTGTGTGTACAATATGGGGTGCTGTGTGTACAATATGAGATGCTGTGTGTACAATATGGGGTGCTGTGTATACAATATGGTGCTGTGTGTACAATATGAGGTGCTGTGTGTACAATATGGGGTGCTGTGTGTACAATATGGGTTGTTGTGTGTACAATATGGGGTGCTGTGTGTACAATATGGGGGGCTGTGTGTACAATATGAGGTGCTGTGTGTACAATATGGGGTGCTGTGTATACAATATGGTGCTGTGTGTACAATATGAGGTGCTGTGTGTACAATATGGGGTGCTGTGTGTACAATATGGGTTGTTGTGTGTACAATATGGGGTGCTGTGTGTACAATATGGGGGCTGTGTGTACAATATGGGGTGCTGTGTGTACAATATGGGGGGCTGTGTGTACAATATGAGTTGCTGTGTGTAAAATTTGAGGTGCTGTGTGTACAATATGGGTGCCGTGTGTACAATATGAGGGGCTGTGTGTACAATATGGGGTGTTGTGTGTACAATATGAGGGGCTGTGTGTACAATATGGGGTGTTGTGTGTACAATATGGGGTGCCGTGTGTACAATATGGGGTGCCGTGTGTACAATATGAGGGGCTGTGTACAATATGGGGTGCTGTGTGTACAATATGGGGTGCTGTGTATACAATAGGGGGTGCTGTGTGTACAATATGGGGTGTTGTGTGTACAATATGGGGGGCTGTGTGTACAATATGGGGTGCCGTGTGTACAATATGGGGGGCCGTGTGTACAATATGGGGTGCCGTGTGTACAATATGGGGGGCTGTGTGTACAATATGGGGTGTTGTATGTACAATATGGGGGGCTGTGTGTACAATATGAGGTGCTGTGTGTACAATATGGGGTGCCGTGTGTACAATATGGGGTGCCGTGTGTACAATATGGGGTGCTGTGTGTACAATATGGGGTGCCGTGTGTACAATATGGGGTGCCGTGTGTACAATATGGGGTGTTGTGTGTACAATATGGGGTACTGTGTGTACAATATGGGGTGCCGTGTTTACAATATGGGGTGCCGTGTGTACAATATGGGGTGCTGTGTGTACAATATGGGGTGTTGTGTGTACAATATGGGCGGCTGTGTGTACAATATGGGGTGCTCTGTGTACAATATGGGGGGCTGTGTGTATACAATATGGGGAGCTGTGTGTACAATATGGGGTGCTCTGTGTACAATATGGGGGGCTGTGTGTACAATATGGGGTGCTGTGTGTACAATATGGGGGGCTGTGTGTACAATATGGGGGGCTGTGTGTACAATATGGGGTGCTGTGTGTACAATATGGGGCGCTGTGTGTACAATATGGGGTACTGTGTGTACAATATGGGGTGCTGTGTGTACAATATGGGACGCTGTGTGAACAATATGGGGTGCTGTGTGTACAATATGGGACGCTGTGTGTATAATATGGGGTGCTGTGTGTACAATATGGGGGGGCTGTGTGTACAATATGAGGTGCTGTGTGTATACAATATGGGGAGATGTGTGTACAATATGGGGGGCTGTGTGTACAATATGAGATGCTGTGTGTACAATATGGGCGGCTGTGTGTACAATATGGGGTGCTCTGTGTACAATATGGGGGGCTGTGTGTATACAATATGGGGAGCTGTGTGTACAATATGGGGGGCTGTGTGTACAATATGGGGGGCTGTGTGTACAATATGGGGTGCTGTGTGTATAATATGGGGGCTGTGTGTACAATATGGGGTGCTGTGTGTACAATATGGGGGGCTGTGTGTACAATATGGGGTGCTGTGTGTACAATATGGGGCGCTGTGTGTACAATATGGGGGGCTGTGTGTACAATATGGGGGGCTGTGTGTACAATATGGGGTGCTGTGTGTACAATATGGGGTGATGTGTGTACAATATGGGGTGCTGTGTATACAATATGGTGCTGTGTGTACAATATGGGGTGCTGTGTGTACAATATGAGATGCTGTGTGTACAATATGGGGTGCTGTGTGTACAATATGGGGTGCTGTGTGTACAATATGGGTTGTTGTGTGTACAATATGGGGTGCTGTGTGTACAATATGGGGGCTGTGTGTACAATATGGGGTGCTGTGTGTACAATATGGGGGGCTGTGTGTACAATATGAGTTGCTGTGTGTAAAATTTGAGGTGCTGTGTGTACAATATGGGTGCCGTGTGTACAATATGAGGGGCTGTGTGTACAATATGGGTTGTTGTGTGTACAATATGAGGGGCTGTGTGTACAATATGGGGGGCTGTGTGTACAATATGAGGTGCTGTGTGTACAATATGGGGTGCCGTGTGTACAATATGGGGTGCCGTGTGTACAATATGGGGTGCCGTGTGTACAATATGGGGTGCCATGTGTACAATATGGGGGGCTGCGTGTACAATATGGAGTGCTGTGTGTACAATATGGGGTGATGTGTGTACAATATGGGGTGCCGTGTGTACAATATGGGGTGCCGTGTGTACAATATGGGGTGCTGTGTGTACAATATGGGGTGCTGTGTGTACAATATGGGGTGTTGTGTGTACAATATGGGGGGCTGTGTGTACAATATGAGGTGTTGTTTGTACAATATGAGGTGCTGTGTGTACAATATGGGGTGCCGTGTGTACAATATGGGGGGCTGTGTGTACAATATGGGGTGCTGTGTGTACAATATGAGGTGCTGTGTGTACAATATGCGGTACTGTGTGTACAATATGGGGGGCTGTGTGTACAATATGGGGTGCTGTGTGTACAATATGGGGTACTGTGTGTACAATATGGGGTGCTGTGTGTACAATATGGGGCGCTGTGTGTACAATATGAGGGGCTGTGTGTATACAATATGGGGAGCTGTGTGTACAATATGGGGGGCTGTGTGTACAATATGAGATGCTGTGTGTACAATATGGGCGGCTGTGTGTACAATATGGGGTGCTCTGTGTACAATATGGGGGGCTGTGTGTATACAATATGGGGAGCTGTGTGTACAATATGGGGTGCTCTGTGTACAATATGGGGGGCTGTGTGTACAATATGGGGTGCTGTGTGTACAATATGGGGGGCTGTGTGTATACAATATGGGGAGCTGTGTGTACAATATGGGGGGGCTGTGTGTACAATATGAGGTGCTGTGTATACAATATGGGGAGCTGTGTGTACAATATGGGGGGCTGTGTGTACAATATGAGATGCTGTGTGTACAATGTGGGCGGCTGTGTGTACAATATGGGGTTCTCTGTGTACAATATGGGGGGCTGTGTGTATACAATATGGGGAGCTGTGTGTACAATATGGGGTGCTCTGTGTACAATATGGGGGGCTGTGTGTACAATATGGTGTGCTGTGTGTACAATATGGGGTGCTGTGTGTACAATATGGGGGGCTGTGTGTACAATATGGGGTGCTGTGTGTACAATATGGGGCGCTGTGTGTACAATATGGGGGGCTGTGTGTACAATATGGGGGGCTGTGTGTATACAATATGGGGAGCTGTGTGTACAATATGAGATGCTGTGTGTACAATATGGGGTGCTCTGTGTACAACATGGGGGGCTGTGTGTACAATATGGGGTGCTGTGTGTACAATATGGGGGGCTGTGTGTACAATATGGGTTGCTGTGTGTACAATATGGGGGGCTGTGTGTACAATATGGGGTGCTGTGTGTACAATATGGGGCGCTGTGTGTACAATATGGGGGGCTGTGTGTACAATATGGGGGGCTGTGTGTATATAATATGGGGAGCTGTGTGTACAATATGGGGGGGCTGTGTGTACAATATGAGGTGCTGTGTGTACAATATGGGGTGCTGTGTGTACAATATGAGGGGCTGTGTGTACAATATGAGGGGCTGTGTGTACAATATGGGGCACTGTGTACAATATGGGGGGCTGTGTGTATACAATATGGGGAGCTGTGTGTACAATATGGGGTGCTCTGTGTACAATATGGGGGGCTGTGTGTACAATATGGGGGCTGTGTGTACAATATGGGGGGCTGTGTACAATATGGGGTGCTGTATGTACAATATGGGGGCTGTGTGTACAATATGGGGGGCTGTGTGTACAATATGGGGCACTGTGTGTACAATATGAGGGGCTGTGTGTACAATATGGGGTGCTGTGTGTACAATATGAGGGGCTGTGTGTACAATATGGGGTGCTGTGTGTACAATATGGGGTGCTGTGTGTACAATATGGGGTGATGTGTGTACAATATGGGGGGCTGTGTGTACAATATGGGGGGCTGTGTGTACAATATGGGGTGCTGTGTATACAATATGGTGCTGTGTGTACAATATGGGGTGCTGTGTGTACAATATGAGATGCTGTGTGTACAATATGGGGTGCTGTGTATACAATATGGTGCTGTGTGTACAATATGAGGTGCTGTGTGTACAATATGGGGTGCTGTGTGTACAATATGGGTTGTTGTGTGTACAATATGGGGTGCTGTGTGTACAATATGGGGGGCTGTGTGTACAATATGAGGTGCTGTGTGTACAATATGGGGTGCTGTGTATACAATATGGTGCTGTGTGTACAATATGAGGTGCTGTGTGTACAATATGGGGTGCTGTGTGTACAATATGGGTTGTTGTGTGTACAATATGGGGTGCTGTGTGTACAATATGGGGGCTGTGTGTACAATTTGGGGTGCTGTGTGTACAATATGGGGGGCTGTGTGTACAATATGAGTTGCTGTGTGTAAAATTTGAGGTGCTGTGTGTACAATATGGGTGCCGTGTGTACAATATGAGGGGCTGTGTGTACAATATGGGGTGTTGTGTGTACAATATGAGGTGCTATGTGTACAATATGGGGGGCTGTGTGTACAATATGAGATGCTGTGTGTACAATATGGGGGGCTGTGTGTACAATATGAGGGGCTGTGTGTACAATATGGGGCACTGTGTGTACAATATGAGGGGCTGTGTGTACAATATGGGGTGCTGTGTGTACAATATGGGGGGCTGTGTGTACAATATGGGGTGCTGTGTGTACAATATGGGGGGCTGTGTGTACAATATGGGGGGCTGTGTGTACAATATGGGGCACTGTGTGTACAATATGAGGGGCTGTGTGTACAATATGGGGTGCTGTGTGTACAATATGGGGGCTGTGTGTACAATATGAGGTGCTGTGTGTACAATATAGGGTACTGTGTGTACAATATGGGGTGCTGTGTGTACAATATGGGGCGCTGTGTGTACAATATGAGGGTCTGTGTGTACACTATGGGGGGCTGTGTGTACAATATGGGGTGCTGTGTGTACAATATGGGGGGCTGTGTGTACAATATGAGGTGTTGTGTGTACAATATGGGGGGCTGTGTGTACAATATGGGGTGCTGTGTGTACAATATGGGGGGCTGTGTGTACAATATGGGGGGCTGTGTGTACAATATGGGGTGCTGTGTGTACAATATGGGGGGCTGTGTGTACAATATGAGGTGTTGTGTGTACAATATGGGGGGCTGTGTGTACAATATGGGGTGCTGTGTGTACAATATGGGGGGCTGTGTGTACAATATGGGGTGCTGTGTGTACAATATGGGGGGCTGTGTGTATACAATATGGGGAGCTGTGTGTACAATATGGGGGGGGCTGTGTGTACAATATGAGGTGCTATGTGTACAATATGGGGGGCTGTGTGTACAATATGAGATGCTGTGTGTACAATATGGGGTGCTCTGTGTACAACATGGGGGTCTGTGTGTACAATATGGGGTGCTGTGTGTACAATATGGGGGGCTGTGTGTACAATATGGGTTGCTGTGTGTACAATATGGGGGGCTGTGTGTACAATATGGGGTGCTGTGTGTACAATATGGGGCGCTGTGTGTACAATATGGGGGGCTGTGTGTACAATATGGGGGGCTGTGTGTATACAATATGGGGAGCTGTGTGTACAACATGGGGGGGCTGTGTGTACAATATGAGGTGCTATGTGTACAATATGGGGGGCTGTGTGTACAATATGAGATGCTGTGTGTACAATATGGGGGGCTGTGTGTACAATATGGGGTGCTCTGTGTACAATATGGGGGGCTGTGTGTATACAATATGGGGAGCTGTGTGTACAATATGGGGTGCTCTGTGTACAATATGGGGGGCTGTGTGTACAATATGGGGGCTGTGTGTACAATATGGGGGGCTGTGTACAATATGGGGTGCTGTGTGTACAATATGGGGGGCTGTGTGTACAATATGGGGTACTGTGTGTACAATATGGGGTGCTGTGTGTACAATATGAGGGGCTGTGTGTACAATATGGGGCACTGTGTGTACAATATGAGGGGCTGTGTGTACAATATGGGGGGCTGTGTGTACAATATGGGGGGCTGTGTGTACAATATGGGGGATGTGTGTACAATATGAGGTGCTGTGTGTACAATATAGGGTACTGTGTGTACAATATGGGGTGCTGTGTGTACAATATGGGGCGCTGTGTGTACAATATGAGGGTCTGTGTGTACAATATGGGGGGCTGTGTGTACAATACGGGGTGCTGTGTGTACAATATGGGGGGCTGTGTGTACAATATGAGGTGTTGTGTGTACAATATGGGGGGCTGTGTGTACAATATGGGGTGCTGCGTGTACAATATGGGGGGCTGTGTGTACAATATGGGGTGCTGTGTGTACAATATGGGGGGCTGTGTGTACAATATGGGGGGCTGTGTGTACAATATGAGGTGTTGTGTGTACAATATGGGGGGCTGTGTGTACAATATGGGGTGCTGTGTGTACAATATGGGGGGCTGTGTGTACAATATGGGGTGCTGTGTGTACAATATGGGGGGCTGTGTGTACAATATGGGGGGCTGTGTGTACAATATGGGGTGCTGTGTGTACAATATGGGGGGCTGTGTGTACAATATGGGGGGCTGTGTGTACAATATGGGGTGCTGTGTGTACAATATGGGGTGATGTGTGTACAATATGGGGTGCTGTGTGTACAATATGGGGGGCTGTGTGTACAATACGGGGTGCTGTGTGTACAATATGGGGGGCTGTGTGTACAATATGGGGTGCTGTGTGTACAATATGGGGGGCTGTGTGTACAATATGGGGTGCTGTGTGTACATTAATGAGGAAAAAAATGAACTTAAATGATTTTAGCAAATGGCTGCAATATAACAAAGAGTGAAAAATTTAAGGGGGTCTGAATACCTTCCCTCCCCACTGTATGAATTACTCGGGTAATTAATATGTGTTCGGTTTTTAAGGGACGAGGTGACAACCCCACAAGAAGAGGTCTCAGGGGGTGTAAAGACTGAACACAATGTAGGAATATTTACTAACAAACAACATTTTGTATCCAAAAAAAGGAAATGTTTTGTTACAAAGAATAATTTCTCCTCTGTATCCTCTCTACGCCTTCCATTCCCAACTACAAGCTAAAAAATGCATTCAAAAGGTTCACTTCCTTACAGGAACAAACTACAACTCCCATCATCCTGTGCTACTGACGCTTGCCATGTGTTCAGTTCAGACAGTAGGGTGGGGGAGGGGGAGAGGCTGCTGGGAGGAAGTTCCATAGAGGAAGGAGAAGTGACATTGACTGCAGGAGGAGGCTGTGCTGGAGGAATGAGGGGCCCATGAGATAGAAGACCCCCTGGCTGTATGAGGGCAGGACCTCCTGAGGTAGAAGACCCCCTGTCTGTATGAGGACAGGTCCTCCTGAGATAGAAGACCCCCTGTCTGTATGAGGACAGGACCTCCTGAGAAATAGAGACCCCCTGGCTGTATGAGGACAGGACCTCCTGAGGTAGAAGACCCCCTGGCTGTATGAGGACAGGACCTCCTGAGAAATAGAGACCCCCTGGCTGTATGAGGACAGGCCCTCCTGAGGTAGAAGACCCCCTGGCTGTATGAGGACAGGACCTCCTGAGAAATAGAGACCCCCTGGCTGTATGAGGACAGGACCTCCTGAGATAGAAGACCCCCTGTCTGTATGAGGACAGGACCTCCTGAGAAATAGAGACCCCCTGGCTGTATGAGGACAGGACCTCCTGAGGTAGAAGACCCCCTGGCTGTATGAGGACAGGACCTCCTGAGAAATAGAGACCCCCTGGCTGTATGAGGACAGGACCTCCTGAGGTAGAAGACCCCCTGGCTGTATGAGGACAGGACCTCCTGAGAAATAGAGACCCCCTGGCTGTATGAGGACAGGACCTCCTGAGATAGAAGACCCCCTGTCTGTATGAGGACAGGACCTCCTGAGATAGAAGACCCCCTGTCTGTATGAGGACAGGACCTCCTGAGGTAGAAGACCCCCTGTCTGTATGAGGACAGGACCTCCTGAGGTAGAAGACCTCCTATCTGTATGAGGACAGGACCTCCTGAGGTAGAAGACCCCCTGGCTGTATGAGGACAGGACCTCCTGAGATAGAAGACCCCCTGGCTGTATGAGGACAGGACCTCCTGAGATAGAAGACCCCCTGGCTGTATGAGGACAGGACCTCCTGAGGTAGAAGACCCCCTGTCTGTATGAGGACAGGACCTCCTGAGGTAGAAGACCCCCTGTCTGTATGAGGACAGGACCTCCTGAGATAGAAGACCCCCTGGCTGTATGAGGACAGGACCTCCTGAGGTAGAAGACCCCCTGTCTGTATGAGGACAGGACCTCCTGAGGTAGAAGACCCCCTGGCTGTATGAGGACAGGACCTCCTGAGATAGAAGACCTCCTATCTGTATGAGGACAGGACCTCCTGAGGTAGAAGACCCCCTGGCTGTATGAGGACAGGACCTCCTGAGATAGAAGACCTCCTATCTGTATGAGGACAGGACCTCCTGAGGTAGAAGACCCCCTGGCTGTATGAGGACAGGACCTCCTGAGATAGAAGACCTCCTATCTGTATGAGGACAGGACCTCCTGAGGTAGAAGACCCCCTGGCTGTATGAGGACAGGACCTCCTGAGATAGAAGACCTCCTATCTGTATGAGGACAGGACCTCCTGAGGTAGAAGACCCCCTGGCTGTATGAGGACAGGACCTCCTGAGGTAGAAGACCCCCTGGCTGTATGAGGACAGGACCTCCTGAGGTAGAAGACCCCCTGGCTGTATGAGGACAGGACCTCCTGGGAGCCCCCAAGACACTCCACATTTCTCCATGTGAGTATAAGATGCAGGAACAGCTTCTGTAACTTTGTATCAATCAATAATCAATTCAATAAATAAGCAACTTTTGGCTTCTCAGGCGGGAATGTGGCTGAACAGGCATTGGCCGCCCACAGATCATTTCTCGCCCTTAAAGTGGACCTGTCAGACATTTTAAACTTTGTCATTTTGCTCTTATAATTTGTATCCTCCGATGATTGGTCGCAATGATCGGCGAGGAGTGCGGAAATAACAAAGTTTATTCATTTTAACCTTTTGTGTCCCGGGGGGATTTTTTTCATGCCTTGGATCTATTTTATAGCGTTTTGTAGTCCCCCCTCCCCCCCCCATGTAATAACCGTCGTGTTCTCCAGGACAGGCGGCTTTTATTTGGTAATCTGAATAAAATTTAAAAGAAAATAAAGCATTTCCTGTAACTTTCCCAATACAAGGTTTATGTGATTTGCGCACCATATTGCATAACCCCGCCCCCCCTCCCCCCCGATATTTCCCGCAAAATATAAATGACAGTCAGCTGATTACAATGATATCACATCGATGTGACTTTTATCTCACATTGCGGAATAGTAAAGTTCAACACAAATGTCTGAATTTTACTTTGGTGGAGAATTACCCCCCACGCTGGGAGGACGCGGTTCATGGAAACTGTGTAATAAAAGAGGAAGTCAGGAGGATGACGAAGGTACAAATGAGGGGGATGGGGACTTCCTCACCAATGACAATACAACATAAGAAAACACTCCTTCCTTCAGATCTATGAAGATACGTTCACTTTTTTTTCTTTTTCCTACTGAAAACTCCTGTTGATCTTTTCAGAAATCTTGTGAGCTGATAATTTCCTGTGCTGACTGTTATTAGTTACACTATATTCCCAAAAGTATTGGGACGCCTGCCTTTACACACACATGACCTTTAATGACATCCCAGTCTTAGTCCGGAGGGTTCAATATTGAGTTGGCTCCGCCCTTTCCAGCTATAACAGCTTCATCTCTTCTGGGAAGGCCATCCACAAGGTTTAGGAGGGTGTCTATGGGAATGTTTGATCATTCTTCCAGAAGAGCATTTGTGAGGTCAGCCACTGATGTTGGATGAGAAAGCCTGGCTGGCAGTCTCTGCTCTAATTCATCCGAAAGGTGTTCTATCGGGTTGAGGGAAGGACTCTGTGCAGGCCAGTCAAGTTCCTCTACCCCAAACTTGCTCATCCATGTCTTTATGGTCCCTGCTTTCCTTCACACTTTGTAAAGTCTTGTTCAGACTGCTCAGATGTAAAGAACATTCCAAGATATGGAAACATGTAATGTTTATTAAATATCAGACCAACATGTCTCAGGGAGCTCAGATACCTCCTCCTTCAGGGCTTTAATATCCAGGATCAGAATGTAGTGTACATCATTCTACAGATATGGGTGATATTGATGTATACTATGAGATTTTTTTTTTTTACGCTAAAGTCCTGAAGACCACATTTTGACTCCTCCCTTCCTCTTTCCGCCTTCTCTTCCTTCTTCCTCCTTTTCCTCCTTCCTCTTTTTCTCATTTTCCTCTTCCTCCTTCACTTCCTCTCCTTTTTTCTTTTTTTTTTCTTTTCTTCCTCCTTTGTCCTTTTCTTCCTCCTTTCTCCTTTTCTTCCTCCTTTTCTTCCTCCTTTCTCCTTTTCCTCCTCCTCCTTCCTCCTTTTCTGCCTTCTCTTCCTTCCTTCCTCCTCCTTTTCCTCCTCCTCCTTCCTCTTTTTCTCATTTTCTTTTTCTCTTCCTCCTTCACTTCCTCTCTTTTTTTTTCTTTTCCTCCTTTTTCTCCTCCTTCATTCTTTTCCTCCTTCCTTCTTTTCCTTCTACCCCCTTTTTATTTTTTAATCTCCTCCACATTTGAATAGAATTTTCTCTGAGTGGAGCTGACTAATTCCTAAGGATCATGTGCCGTCTCTCCTGGTGGTTGACCAGGTCCCATGACTAGGGATGAGCTTCGTGTTCGACTCGAACATCGGCTGTTCGCCCGTTCGGCGAATTCCGAACAATATGGGCCGTTCGCGCCAAATTCGTGTGGCGCGTCACGGCCCATAATTCACTGCGGCATTGCAGTGCATTGCTTGCTGATGATTGGCCAAGCATGCACTATGACCCGCATGCTTGGCCAATCACAGCGCCGCCTTAACAGAGAGCCATAATTGGCCAAAGCCAAGGAGGCTTTGGCCAATTATGGCTCAGGGGATTTAGTACACGCCCCACACTATATAAGGCCGCCTGCACGGCGGCCCTGTGTAGTGTGTGTTCCGGTGTGCTTAGAGAGAGAGAGAGAGAGAGACAGTGTCATTTCATTTGAGTTAGATAGATTAGGCAGGACAGTCAGTCAGTTAGCTGCACTTAAAGTGTATTGTGTATAAATATGCATCCCAGGTGTTGCATATATATATATATATATATATATATATATATTGTAATAGTCCCTTTCACTGGGAAAAGGGATGGGATCTCTAACCCTGTGTCCATGTCTTATGGAGAGCCAGCAGGTTGTGTGCCCAGGTGCACACAGCCCATATAACGAGGGGCTAGTGAGAGCAGAGGGTGGAGGAAGGTGGAGTGTGTGTAGCTTGTTGCTACTGCTGTGTGAAGACAGACCTGTGTCTGGAGAGTGGTCTGCCCTGTGGGAGTCTGCAGCCTATGTAAAGGGGATTCTTTGCCCAGGGACTGGGAAAGGCTGGCCAGCCTTGAGAGTCGGGGAGACTGAGGAAGCCAGTGAGTCCAGGGGGCTGTAAAGAATTGGCAAATCTTTTGAGAGCAAGCAGAGGAACTGCTGACAAGAGAGCCAGGTGGCTTGGTATGTTTTCCTTATTTTTGGAGTGCTTAATGAAGTTAAACCCCTGCGTGGGAATCCTGAATGGACCTTTTTGCTTTTGTTTTTCGGTCTAATAAACGTGGGCTACCAGGCCCTTAACTATAATGCCTGTCTGAGGTGGACTCACTGCACTAAAAACGCATTTATCGCTTGAGCTAAATACCCCAAACATTACAAGTGGTGTTCGAATGCGGGCAACAGACGGTGAAGTCCGGGTCTCTGCGCCAGTAGTGAGTCATTTCAGGAATTGCTGCTAGCGGTGTGTGGCAGCCAGGCAAACTGCATTGCGCAGAAGTTAAATTGATGAACTGTGTTGCATACAGGCGTTTTACCTGTGGAAGTGAGCTCAGCATGGCCTGAGAAGATGTCTCCACCTAGGAGGGCCAGTCCAGAAGGCCAAGTGATGTGCGATACAGTGAATGAATGGTTCAAGCGGAATCGCAAAGAGTGGGCCGCAGTGCAAGGGGCTGAGATTGTGGCCTCTGACTATGTGCAACCCATGCTACCTACAGAGGAGGTTGGGGACTTCCTGAAAAAATTTGAAAAAGTTGCTGTAAGGAGAAAATGGCCTAGGGATCGGTGGCCAAAATTGTTGCAACCCTTGTTACTGATAGAGTACCGGTCGGTTTACCATTTGATGGATTGGGACCAGGATGACTACTGCAAGTTTAAAGAGGAAATTCTTCTTAGAGGAGTGTTCCAGCGTATCATGGGCCGCCAGCAATGCTCCAGGATGGGAGAGGTGTCACCGGAAGACCAAGATTTTGGAAATGCAGAGAAACGCAAAGTTTTGTGTCATGGCCGCTTAGGGAAAGTGGTGAGCTCAGAAAGGAGGGTGCAACAGTCTACATCCTGCATGAGGTATAGCCAACTGGTTTTGGAGTGCAAGTCTGCTGTTACCCCTAGCAACAGGAATCTTGTGTTGCCTACAGGGGGCATCAGTGGGTCTAGAAAGGCTGCAGTATTGCTCCGTGACCACATGGGGGTGTCAGCCTGTGGAGACACCACAGATGAAAGACATCGCACTCAAGTGAAGGCTATGACACCAGCTGCAGGAACTGGTAAGACTGTTTCAGTTTATGATGCTGAACCCAGTGAAGTGGGAGTATGTCCAGTGGGGAGATCCGCAGTACAAATGGACATGGACTTGCTGCAGTGTGCTACCCAGAGCAGTGGGGAGGCGCAGCGTAAAGCCCAACTAGCTGCAGGGCTAGAGACTGGAAAGGACATGGGGACTCTGCATGTGCCTGCTATAATCCAGCAGATGGCTGAGAAAATTGAGCTAGGGGTGACCAAAACAGTGCTGGTGCCATGTTCCCTAGTTACAGGTGCTGCAGGGTTGCCCAGGGAAACTTCCAAGGAGCTCGCAGTGACGGAGCATGGAGTTTCCCAGGTCAGCTATGGAGCTGCCCAAATAGGTAAGAGTGCCCCTTTACAGAGAGCAGGCGCTGTGAAGAGTCACTCAGAGGTTATGGTGGCTCATAGACAACCCATAAAAACGGCAGTTGTGTCTACATGCAATGAAAATGCTAATGATTGCTTTGACAAAAGTGTTACTATGGGTAAAAGTGATGTGGATTGTAATGACATTGAAACATGTATTTCTGGTAATGTCATATCTGAGAGTGAGGTTGGTAATGTGTTCACTACCAATGATGAGAGTAGATCTCACGTTACAGGCAGAGGCATAGGATTGTCCATGGAAGTCTCAGGGGGTCTTCGTGTGATGAAGCCAGAGTCTGTCCAGGATGGTTCTGGTCCTACTCTGGTGGAACACGGTTGGACTGCGTCACACAGTGAGAGGGTTGTCAGGTTGTGCCCACACACAAAGTGTAGACCAGTTGGCAAGGTGTTAATTCAGCCTGTAAAAGCTGAGAGTTCAAAGCTAGATATGTTTGTAGCGCCACCAGAGCAATGTGGTCAAAATAAGGTATTGCACATTGCCTTGGTTGAGGATGCAATCTCTCACGTTGATGTGAGTAAAAAAATATTGTCACAATGTGAGGTAGATAGAAGTGACAAGTGTGCTGTTTTGGCTAGTGAATCCCAGGTTCCTGTGGGGCCTTCTAGAGCAGCTGATGCAGCGCTGTGGAGCACTGGTGATGGAACCACAAGGGACTTGGATGATTGGTGCAAGAAAACACTTGCAGCACTAGACCAAGTGACAAAGACTTACGAAACAACGATGTGTAACAAAGGTGTGGACAGAACACCTGCTATGCCCAATGGAGGGATCTCAGAATGGCCGGTGCTCAAGAGTACGCTAGCCTCTGTAAAGACTGATGCCCTCCAGTCTGAAGGAACGGTTCTGGGCGCAGACATGGCAGATGGGTTGTCCACAGCCCAGCAACTAAGTAATAGCAAGTGTCAAGGTGACAATGTGACTATTGTTGACCTGCAGAGGCTCATTGTTGAGTTGGAGGGGAAGAGGAGACATGTGGCTGACAGTGCTCCAGGGGAGCAACAGGCAGTGATGGTGGGTACCTCCAAGGAGGTGGAGGTCTCTTCCAAGGTCTCATCCTCTCAGACTACAGTGGATGAGCCCCTCCACGTCGTTAGTAAGGGAAAAGTCCCTAGAGTTCTGTGTTTAGATGTGGCATGTCTAGAAATAACTGAGATGTTGTTGGAATTGGTGAAAATCTTTCCGCTGTATACCTGCATGTATCCACCGCAGATGGGCGACCTGGTACTGCGTAGTACCAATCAGTGGAGACACGTGGTACAGGCGATGTTAAGCAATGTTGATAAAAATTGGTTACTGCAATGTTGGTTACTTTTGCAGAAAGTGGTCTTGCAGTTCTCTGCGAGAATGCTTCCAGCGACAGTTATGTGCGGAAGGCGTTCAGGGGAACTGCTAAAGGAATCAGAAATGATAGACATAGTAGAAGTCTCTCCGTATGCTGGTGCGATCCGAGGTGCAGCTGAGCAGTGGTTGGTACATGGCGCGTGTGCTGTCTCACCCGCTAGACCTCGTGAAAGGGAAGGGCCCGGAAAAGACGCAGCAGTAGTGGGAATTCAATCCATCACTCGCAGGGAGGTGCAGTTTGAGGTACCCGGAGACACTTTGACAGGAAATGGCAGTGTTGGTAACTGTAATGAAAAAGTGTATGAGAAGCACTGTAGAGCACTGTCGGACAACTCAGAGGTATTGGTTGAGGTACCAATGGACACAGAAATGGTTAAAGAGATTGGTGTGGAAAAATGTGGCGCAAAATGTGTGTTGGTAGGACAGTCGCTATTGGAGTGTTGGACAACCGGGAGCGATGTGAAACTGTGGGAATGTCCCATAGGGAGTAACTGCTTGCCTGTAGATGGTCCCTCCCTAGACCCTGTCCTAGCAAACCAGGTGACAAGAGGTCTTGATGATGATGATAATATTGAATTAAATAACCCCTTGTGGAACATTGCTATCGAGGTTAAACAGAATGATTTGGTTGCCAAGGGTAACCACACAGGGGTTAGTGAACCTGATAAACAGATGTTGTTGGTTAGTGTTGCGTCAGGTAGTGAGAGGGGTCAGTCCCTGACAGATTTCATGGAAATGGGTCCCCAACAGTCCCAGGAGAGTAGGTCTGTGGAAGGGAAAAGGAGGATCCCGTGGCCAGAAGGTGGAAGGGATAGAGAGATTAGTGGGAGCCCATGGTTCAAAGTGAAGTGCTGGTGGAAACATACCCGGAAAAAGAAATGGGCCTACGCAGCGAATGGCTGGCACAGAGGTGTCCCATTCTTAGTGACTGGTTTATGTGTTCCTCCCTCCGGTGCGAAACAAGGGGGGAGTATAGGGAAATGTAGGACCCTGTTAAGATCCAGGGTGGGACGTACCTGGAAGCGCACCCGAAAAAAAGGTTGGGCCTACGTGGCTGACAGCCAGCACAGAGGTGTCCCAACCATGACGGGTGCTGGTGTTCCTCCCTCCGGATCGAAACAAAGGGGGGGGATATGTAATAGTCCCTTTCACTGGGAAAAGGGATGGGATCTCTAACCCTGTGTCCATGTCTTATGGAGAGCCAGCAGGTTGTGTGCCCAGGTGCACACAGCCCATATAACGAGGGGCTAGTGAGAGCAGAGGGTGGAGGAAGGTGGAGTGTGTGTAGCTTGTTGCTACTGCTGTGTGAAGACAGACCTGTGTCTGGAGAGTGGTCTGCCCTGTGGGAGTCTGCAGCCTATGTAAAGGGGATTCTTTGCCCAGGGACTGGGAAAGGCTGGCCAGCCTTGAGAGTCGGGGAGACTGAGGAAGCCAGTGAGTCCAGGGGGCTGTAAAGAATTGGCAAATCTTTTGAGAGCAAGCAGAGGAACTGCTGACAAGAGAGCCAGGTGGCTTGGTATGTTTTCCTTATTTTTGGAGTGCTTAATGAAGTTAAACCCCTGCGTGGGAATCCTGAATGGACCTTTTTGCTTTTGTTTTTCGGTCTAATAAACGTGGGCTACCAGGCCCTTAACTATAATGCCTGTCTGAGGTGGACTCACTGCACTAAAAACGCATTTATCGCTTGAGCTAAATACCCCAAACATTACAATATATATATATATATATATATACACTGTATTCAGTTTAGCTAGATCCGTTCCTGTTATCTTCTAGACTATTTACATTTAGTGCAGTGCGTCCTGCTCACAGTGTTCAGCTAGATCCGTTCCTGTTATCTTCCTACTGACAGGCAGGCTTGTCTTGTTACAGTATTTTGAAGAAAATTACTGGTGTTCTTTTGATCCTATTAGTACCACAGTCAGGCAGCTAGACTATTTACAGTTAGTGCAGTGCGTCCTGCTCACAGTGTTCTGCTAAACCTACAAGTTAGTGGGGTGCGCCCTGCTCACAGTGTTCAGCTAAACCTACAAGTTAGTGGGGTGCGTCCACCTCACAGTGTTCAGCTAAAGCTACCTGTAGAAGGTTGGTGGTGTTCTCATACTACAGGCAGGCAGTTGATTTTGCTAGCTGCAGTATCAGTACATATATATATATATCCCAGCTTAGTGCAGCTAATGGCCATTAGTATGTCTGGAAGGCCAAGAAGGAGAGGCAGACAGTCACAAGCCAATAAGAGAGGGCAAGCAGGCTCTGTGTCTAGTGCTGGTCATGGAGACGGTGCATCCTCATCAGCACGTGGCCATGGGACACGCTTGGCCTTTTTTTCGGCAGCTGGCCGTGTTGAGCCGCAACATGCGGAAGACTTGGTCGAGTGGATGACCAAGCCGTCCTCATCCTCCTCATCCTCTCTCACCCATGCCCAGGGTGCTTTGTCTGGCAAAGCAGCGGCCTCTTCCCTTGGCTCAATGTCATCAGTGACTCCTTCCCTAGCCCCACCATGTCCTCCTGAGGAGTCCCTCGAACTGTTTGACCACAGTGTTGGGTACATGCTCCAGGAGGATGCCCAGCGTTTGGAAGGCTCTGATGATGATACTGAGCTCGATGAAGGCAGTAACACGAGCATGGACAGAGGGGGTGCCCAAGAAGGACAGCAATCTGGCAGTCATGCTCCCCCTGCTGCAGCATACTGCCAGGTTTGCTCCAGTGATGAATCGGGAGGGGATGATGAGGTCACTGACTCAACGTGGGTGCCTGATAGGAGAGAGGAGGAGGAGGAGGAGGAGGAGGAGGAGGAGGAGGCGGCACATCACCAACGAGGCAGGATGCCCTCCAGGGGCCAGCCTAAGGGCAGCACATTGACTGCATCACACCCCAAAGCTCCACATGTGCAGGGCGCTGCAGTCTCTGCGCGTTATTCAAAAAGTTCTTTGGTGTGGGCCTTTTTTGAGACGAGTGCATCAGATCGCACCGCTGCTATTTGCAACATATGTCTCAAGCGTATCTCGCGTGGCCAAAACATCTCCCGCTTGGGTACCACATGCTTGACCAGACATATGTTGACCTGCCATGCAGTTCGTTGGCAAGCGTATCTAAAAGACCCACACCAAAGAACAAAGAGGACCTCTGCTTGCTCCTCATCAGCTGAGATTTCCAACCCCACTAGACCTTCAGTCCTCTCTGAGACCTGCACTGAGAGGAATGAAGGTGTAGAATTAGGTGTGTCACAGCCACGTACTTGTGGGCAATCTGATTTTGGTACACCGACGTCAGATTGTACCAGGCAAATTTCCCTGCCCCAGCTGCTGCACCGCCGAAAGAAGTTTGCTCCCAGCCATCCACATGCCCAACGGTTGAATGCTAGCTTGGCAAAATTGCTAGCACTTCAACTGCTGCCTTTTCAGTTGGTAGACTCTGCCCCCTTCCGTGAGTTTGTGGAATGTGCGGTTCCTCAGTGGCAGGTACCCAAACGCCACTTTTTCTCACGGAAGGCAATTCCGGCTCTCTACCAGCATGTGGAAGGCAATGTCCATGCCTCGCTGGACAGGGCGGTCAGCGGTAAGGTGCATATTACCGCTGACTCATGGTCCAGCAGGCATGGACAGGGACGTTACCTAAGTTTCACGGCGCATTGGGTGACTCTGCTGGCAGCTGGGAAGGATGCAGGACAAGGTGCAGTAGTGTTGGAGGTTGTTCCGCCACCACGCCTCCAAAATGCTAATGATTGTGACACACCTCTCTCCTCCACCCCCTCCTCTTCTTTTTCCTCCATGGCCTCTTCCTCGGAACCAGCGGTGCTCCGTAGTCGTTCAAGGGGCTACGCAAGTACGCAGGCCAAAAGATGCCATGCGGTGCTTGAGCTGGTGTGCTTGGGGGACAGGAGCCACACTGGGGCAGAGGTTCTGTCAGCTCTGCAGGGGCAGGTTCAGAGGTGGTTGACGCCACGCCAACTTAAGGCAGGAATGGTGGTTTGCGACAATGGCACCAACCTCCTCTCTGCCCTCCGACAGGGACAAATGACCCATGTGCCCTGTTTGGCTCACATCCTTAACTTGGTAGTGCAGCGGTTCTTGGGCAGGTACCCGGGCTTACAGGATGTCCTGAGGCAGGCCAGGAAAGTCTGTGTGCATTTCCGCCGGTCATATAATGCCAGTGCTCGGCTGACGGACCTCCAAAAGGAGTTTAACCTGCCCAAGAACCGCCTAATCTGTGACATGCCCACCAGGTGGAACTCAACGTTGGCCATGCTGCAGCGGCTGCACACGCAGCAGAGGGCCATCAATGAGTACCTGTGCGACTATGGCACCAGGACAGGGTCAGGGGAGCTTGGTTTTTTTTCCCCACGCCAGTGGGCCATGATCAGGGATGCATGCACTGTCCTGTCACCATTTGAGGAGGCCACGAGGATGGTGAGCAGTGACAGTGCATGCATCAGTGACACTGTCCCCCTTGTCCACCTGTTGGAGCACACGCTGCGTGGAATAATGGACAGGGCACTTGAGGCAGAACAGAGGCAGGAAGAGGAGGACTTCCTTAGCTCTCAAGGCCCCCTTTATCCAGACAGTGTTCCTGCGTGCCCGCCGATCACACAGGAAGAGGACGAGGAGGAAGAGGAGGAGGAGGAGGAGGAGGAGGAGGAAGATTGTGTCAGTATGGAGGTGGAGCCTGGCACTCAGCATCAGCAGCAGTCTTTAAGGGATCAGTCCCAAGAAACACATGGACTTGTACGTGGCTGGGAGGAGGTGGCTGCGGACCATGTCGTCCTTAGTGACCCAGAGGACTCCGGACCGAATGCCTCAGCAAACCTACGCTGCATGGCCTCCCTGATCCTGCAAAGCCTGCGTAAGGATCCTCGTATTCGTGGTATCAAGGAGAAGGACCAATACTGGCTGGCAACCCTCCTTGATCCACGTTACAAGGGTAAGGTTGCGGACCTTATCTTGCCATCGCAGAGGGAGCAGAGGATGAAACATCTTCGGGAGGCCTTGCAGAAAGGTCTGTGCAACGCGTTCCCAGAGACTGGGAGGTTACAAACTCCTGTTTCTGGACAACGTGTTGCTGAGGCTTCGGTCAGTCAAAGAAGGAGCGGTGGAGAAGGTGGCCGTCTGACCGATGCGTTCAGACAATTTTTTGGTCCGCAGCCCCAAGGTATGATCGGTTCCAGCAACCATCGCCAGCGTCTGTTTTACATGGTGCAGGAATACCTAGGGGCAAGATCAGACTTGGACACCTTTCCCACCGAAAATCCTCTGGGTTACTGGGTCTTGAGGATGGATCACTGGCCAGAGCTTGCACAGTATGCAATTGAGCTACTGGCCTGTCCTGCATCCAGCGTTCTTTCGGAACGCACATTCAGTGCTGCTGGAGGCGTGGTAACTGATCACAGGGTGCATCTGTCCACTGACTCGGTCGATCGACTGACCTTCATAAAAATGAATGAGTCTTGGATCACCACCAGCTACCAAGCACCTGATGCTGATGTAACCGAATAATTTTTTTTGAAATCTCAGATCCCTTCAAAGACTGCCTATGCTGATGCTGAGTGACTATCCCTGAGTAATTATCCTCTTCCTCCTCAATCATCACGCTGATAGCTTGTAAGAACATTTTTGGTTCTGGGTGCCACCACCAGTGCCTAAGGCACAATTTTTCAGCCCCTGTTTAACAGGGGCGTGTAATTACGATTTTTGATGTAATACTTTGCAGCAGGGCTCGTTCCTGCATTCCAACTAGAGTGTCTGTGAGGGGTTGCAGTGTTGTGGCACCAGCACCAGTGCCTAAGGCCCAATTTTTCAGCCCTTGTTTAACAGGGGCGTGTAATTACAATTTTTGATGCAATACTTTGCAGCAGGGCTCGTTCCTGCATTCCAACTAGAGTGTCTGTGAGGGGTTGCAGTGTTGTGGCACCAGCACCAGTGCCTAAGGCCTAATTTTTCAGCTCCTGTTCAACAGGGGCATGTAATTACAATTCTTGATCTAATATTTCACAGCAGAGCCCTGTGAGGGCTTACAGTGTTGTGGCCACAACAACACCTAAGGCCCAAATTTCTGCTGAGTATATAGGGCAGGACCCTACTTTCAAACAACTAACTTACAAACGACTCCTACTTGCAAACGGAAGGAGACAACAGGAAGTGAGATGAAATCTACCCCTAGGAAGGGAAATTCTCTCCTGTAAGAGTTAATATGGGAAAAACATTTCTCCTTTCCACTGATGCTTTCCAATCCATTGGGACAAAAAGTGAGGTGAAATCTTCTGAAGAGGAGGAAAGACAGCAAAACAAATGTCACAGGGGTGATAACCCTTCCCTATGTTTTCCAAAAAGCTTAAAAAAGATTTTTTGGCTGGAGCTAAACACGTTAAAAATGTACCCGTTCAAAATTACAAAGAGATTCTACTTAACAACAAACCTACAGCCTGTATACTGCTGTTCAGAGTATATAGGGCCTGGTGGCCCCACACCTTTCCTTATTTTAATTTGGGTGCGGGGTTCCCCTTAATATCCATACAAGACCCAAAGGGCCTGGTAATGGACTGGGGGGTACCCATGCCGTTTGTCTCACTGATTTTCATCCATATTGCCAGGACCCGACATTACATTAAACCCGCAAGCAGTTTTAAATGAGATTTTTTCCTTTAAAAATGACATTTGGTGCAGGGACTGTTCTAAACACGGGAAACACGCGTCACTTTACAGGCATACTATAGACACCCCTCAGGTACGATATTTAAAGGAATATTTCACTTTTTTTTTTTTACTTTAAGCATCATTAAAATCACTGCTCCCGAAAAAACGGCCGTTTTTAAAAGTTTTTTTTGCATTGATACATGTCCCCTGGGGTAGGACCCGGGTCCCCAAACCCTTTTTAGGACAATACCATGCAAATTAGCCTTTAAAATGAGCACTTTTGATTTCGAACGTTCGAGTCCCATAGACGTCAATGGGGTTCTAACATTCGTGCGAACTTTCGGTCCGTTCGCAGGTTCTGGTGCGAACCGAACCGGGGGGTGTTCGGCTCATCCCTACCCATGACTATCATTTCAAGGATCACTAAACATGAGTGAGATTTCAGGCCCAAAATCTATCCTCACAAACCCTCAACTGATCACAAGATTCATCTCTCTGTGTGTAGTCCCCCATAAGTCTGTCTGCATCACCTGAGCACAGCCCCCCTTCAATCCTATACATCTCACAGGAAGACCCCCGGTGAGGAGGACAGAAATCATCTCTTCAAAAGTTTAGGCCACTCTTGCTCATCACCTGGCAAAGTAATGAACCACAGATGGCAAAAGTGTCTCCAAAACACTGTAAAGGCTTCCAAAACCCTTTCCAACACAATACAAAATGATTTCTAAAAACCAGACTCTCCACTAATCACATATTCTCATTGGTGGTACAGGGGTAAGGGCCAGGCCAATGAATGGCGTCCTGCAGTGCCCACACAGGATGATAACTCCATAGAACTCAACCATCCCTCATCTGGAGAGGCTGACCTTCCTTTGGAACCAAGTCCCTCTTTCGGTCCCTCTTTATGAATGGTACCCCCCAACACACTGTACAGTAGCCACAAAGGCACTGCCACACCTACCGAGATAAAAGGAGTCATGGGAATTTTTGTATCAGTTGTGCAGGGCTGGCAATCCTTTCATAACAAATGTGCTGCCTTATCTCGATACATGTCAATGGGCCCTAAACCTTTCATCCAAGTTCTATGTGGTCTCCATACCTGGGGGCCTGGCAGGGGGTGTATCCTTTGTCTTCATACTTTGTGCTAAAAGATAATGTTGCACTATATCCAAAGCATTCCCTTTTTGTTTGTTGGTTACTGCAATGAAGTGATAAACACCAATTATGTTTTTCTTACTCTCCTCTGGGGAGATTTACCCTCACGAAATCCTCTTCCTCCTATACCATACATCTCTAATGTTCCTCTTTGTTTTATTGATCTTCTAGGACTGTCTATCACAACTGATTTGGCTATGGCTTATCCTCCCAGCAGCCAGGCTCTTCTCTGGACCGAGGAGGAGCCCTTTAAAGACCGGGGCAGACTTATTCCCCAAAAAGAAGTGCAAGAACTGAGACGGCAGCTCATTGATCTGTCTGATGCCGAGGTCATCCCTCCCCATCAAACCATACCAAGACCCCCTAAAGGGACCAAAATCAATAAAACAATAAAATTCTGTATGGACTTTTACTGGTACAACAAACGCAAAGTCCCAGACTTCTACACTGACCAGAGGATCGAAGGCACCCTGAACCGCCTGGCTGGCAACAAAATGTTCAGTGTTTTAGGCCTCGTCACTGACCTGGGCCAAGTGCCCATGTACCCAGGGGAAAGAGAATATCCTTACACCATTCTTCCGGTCGGCTTCTATGAAACGGAAAGGATGCAGCCTGGATATTGTGACATGTTGGTCACCTTTCAGAGACTGATGGAATACATTATGAAGGACCTGCATATGGCGGATCTCATCGTGTTCTTGGACTACCTCATCGTCTTCGGGTCAACCTTTGAGGAACACCAAGCACGACTGAATAAAACTTTTGAAAGAATTCAGAAAGAGGATTACAAAGTTTCATTGGAGAGAAGTCACTTCTGCGTTTCTGCTATTAGCTGCTTCGGACATCTGATCTCAGGTGATGGGATCACAGTCGCAGCAGAAAAGGTGGAAGCCATGTCCGCCTGGCCAACACCCAGAACTGCCTCTGAGCTGAAAAGCTTCCTTGAGTTTTGTGGGTTCTATCAACACTTTTACAAGGACTTTGCCAAACTGGCCGAGCCTTTGACCCAACTTCTACGGGACGTGGCGGCAGATAAACAGAAAGATGACTGGGCGCCTCACAAACTTCCTTGGTGGAAAAGAGAATCTATAGAGGAGAGGTGGACCAAAGAGTGCAATGAGGCGTATCGCTCGCTGAAGGACCGTGTTACCTGTGCCCCGGTGCTGGACCGAGTGCATATGACCCAGCGCCACCCTTACCGCTAGCAGAAGAAAGGCCTGAATGGCATTCTTATGAGGCATATTCCTGAAACTTTCTGTGGTGATAGGTCAGAAGGTCTGTTTAATTCTCTATAAAGATCTGCAGGTCATTCTTTTACAGAGGGGCGCTCAGTAATACATACCTCAGCTCAGTGACTTTCAGAGAAGATTGGTAAGGCTGTCTGAGGTCTGAGCACTTCTCTGAAATTGGAAATGCAGCAAAAAAAATGTTTGTCTTGGGAGATGCTCTCCTTCTTCCTTTTCTTCTTTCTTATTGTTTTTTACTTTTGTACTTTTAATATGAAATTGTGATCTTGTTTCTATTTGAAGCCTTCTTTGCTTATTACACATTGTAGAATATACTGTGTTCGGGATTCCTTGATTTAAATGAAGGACAACGGGATCCTAAAATAAGGGTTTCGGGGGGGGGTAAGGGACAAGGTGGTAAAAGCGAGAGGCAAAGAGTCCATCCATGGAGCTCTCCCATCAGGTGGGCCCCTGAAATCTCTCCCATGCTTGCAGGTTTTGGGAGGACTTGTCCAGCAGTTCATACAAAGGACTTGTCCTTGGCTCAGTCTCATGTAGATGGTTTCTCCAGGTTAAAGTAGGAATATAACCTTTTGCCCCCAGCAAGAACGCAGCAATACTGAGTGGGTGTAATAGTAAATCCCTCCAGGGGGTCATCCTGATCAATGTGCTCACAACCCTCTGACATTCATTCATTGGAAGATCAATCGATGTCACTGCTCAGCAAACCTTTTGATGGCTATTTTATGATTTTCATTGGCCATACTCGTACTCTGCTTTACAGGAGGCATGTGCTACTTTTATATCAGAATGACATAGATATCCAACACATCCGCCTCCCGCCTAGTATTACCACACAATGGATGTACTTCTCCCTCCTATGGAGCCAGGCTGACCTGCTGCCCAAGCTTATCTTGACAAGCCAATTGGAGCCATAACTTTTTTTTTCTAGATAAAGTTTGGGGAGGGTTAGAACCTCTTTCATGTTTACTTTGCTGCCATTTTTAGAGGATTTCCATTTACTTTTTTTCCTCTGTGACACCATTAGGACAAGGTGTCACCAAGACAAGAAGTTAAGGAAAATCTCCCCAATGGGGACACAGAATGTAACAGAAACCTGACTGTTCTCCACCTTTTATCTAAAATTAAGAAAAACAGATTTGAGCGTTAAAGGTGACATATCATGATAGGCAGTGGCGGAACTATAGGGGTCGCTGCAGTCGCACTTGCGACTGGGCCCTGCCATTCTGCCGCTGTGGGGGGGCCCAAGACCCGACATCTCCCCCCTGCACCTCTGGCTTGCCGTTTAGAATGCAGTGGGGGGAGGTGGGAGGCAGCGATCGGCAGATCTATTGTGCCTGTGGGCGGTGGGATCTCCCTGGAGCTTGTAGTTCTCTCTTCCCGAGTGTCAGTGTATACAGTGGAGAGAAGAGGGGAGGGGCCCCTGACCCGAGGGGCCCCTGACCCGGGCAGGTATCAGTTTCACTTTCAGTGAGTCGCTCTGCTTGTACACTGCTGATAGGTGCCTGAGTCAGAGGCCCCTCCCCTCTCCACTGTATACACTCAGGAGAAGAACTACAAGCCTCATGGAGATTCCCTACCTGTGAACACCATAGAGCTGCCGATCGCCGCCTCCCACCTCCACCAGCCAGGTACATGGGGAACCTCTTGAAGGAGGGGGGGTCAGCTGTCTGGGGACCCTGATGTAGGGGGGGATTTCTGGGGACATTAATGTAAGGAGGGGCTCTCTGGGGACCCTGATGTAAGGAGGGGCTCTCTGGGGACCCTAGTGTATGGGGGGGCTCTCTGGGGACCCTGATGTAAGGAGGGGCTGTCTGGGGACCCTAATGTATGGGAGGGCTCTCTGGGGACCCTGATGTATGGGGTGGCTCTCTGGGGACCCTAATGTTTGGGGGGGCTCTCTGGGGACCCTAATGTATGGGGGGGGCTTTCTGGGGACATTAATGTAAGGAAGGGGCCCTCTGGGTACCCTGATGTAAGGAGGGGCTCTCAGGGGACCCTAATGTATAGGGGGGCTCTCTGGGGACCCTAATGTAAGGAGGGGCTCTCTGGGGACACTGATGTAAGGAAAGGGGTCTCTGGGGACACTGATGTAAGGAAAGGGGTCTCTGGGGACCCTGACATAAGGAGGGGACTCTCTGGGGACCCTGATGTAAGGAGGGGCTCTCTGGGGACCCTGATGTTAGGGGGCTCTCTGGGGACACTGATGTAAAGAAAGGACAAAAAAGGGGGGAGGTACGGGTCTTTAAATGAGGCACCCAAAGGTGCCTCCATCCTGATAATGGATGCAAGAAAAAAGGAAATTTGGGACTTCGTATGAAGCAATTGAATAGTGGAGGAAGGTTAATATAAAGTATTTTAATAGCATTGATCTCACAGTATAAAATCATTTTTCATTTCATGTATATACATATGGAATGTGCAAAAGCTGAGCAAAATAAATATTACATACATAACAACGCATGATAAAGATAGTAGATGTATAAATAGGTACAACAGGGGGAAGATAGTTCAAGCGTGTGCCACAGGCATCATGCCCGCCGCTGGCACATGCACCCACAAGATGTCTGCGTATCTACAAATTGATATAAAAACATCATAAAGTATACTGGTATGGATAAATGAATAGTAGTCCGTGTGGAGTGTAGCCATGGCATCAAGTAAAGCTCTACGCTTTTCGAGGGTTGTCCTACTCGTCAGGAGCGGATGCGGCAAGCATTTCTATGGAATATATGTAGAAAGATGTAAAAAACTGTATTCTAAAAGAAAAATGTTCTTTAAGAGTATCAATAGTTAATTAACTGGCAACACTCACCAACCTGGACAACAAATGCAGCGCGGGACAGCTGGCACATGGCCGGCCGAGGACACAACCCCAACATGGGAGCTGAGGCGGCATAGTACAGGGATGCAACATCAGAGGGTAAAAAGGCGTGCAAGAAATGGATGGATCCATGATGACATCATGGGGCTGGTGGATGGTAGAGACCTTGCGCTCCTCCACCTTCCGTTTGAGGATGTCCCACAGATGATCAATAGGGTTTAGGTCTGGAGACATGCTTGGCCAGTCCATCACCTTTACCCTCAGCTTCTTTAGCAAGGCAGTGGTGGTCTTGGAGGTGTGTTTGGGGTGGTTATCATGTTGGAATACTGCCCTGCGGCCCAGTCTCTGAAGGGAGGGGATCATGCTCTGCTTCAGTATGTCACAGTACATGTTGGCATTCATGGTTCCCTCAATGATCTGTAGCCCCCCAGTGCCGGCAGCACTCATGCAGCTCCAGACTAGGGATGAGCCCGATGTTCGATTTGAACGTAAGTTTGACTCAAACATTGGGTGTTCGCTGAATAGCGAACAATTTGGGGTGTTCGCGGCAAATTCAAAAGCCGCAAAACACCCTTTAAAAGTCTATGGGAGAAATCAAAAGTGCTAATTTTAAAGGCTTATATGCAAGTTATTGTCATAAAAAGTGTTTGGGGACCTGGGTCCTGCCCCAGGGGACATGGATCAATGCAAAAAAAAGTTTTAAAAACGGCCGTTTTTTCGGGAGCAGTGATTATAATAATGTTTAAAGTGAAACAATAAAAGTGAAATATTCCTTTAAATTTTGTAGCTGGGGGGTGTCTATAGTATGCCTGTAAAGGGGCGCATGTTTCCCGTGTTTAGAACAGTCTGACAGCAAAATGACATTTCAAAGGAAAAAAGTCATTTAAAACTACTCGCGGCTATTAATGAATTGCCGGTCCGACAATACACATAGAAGTTCATTGATAAAAACGGCATGGGAATTCCCCACAGGGGAACCCCGAACCAAAATTTAAAAAAAAATGACGTGGGAGTCCCCCCAAATTCCATACCAGGCCCTTCAGGTCTGGTATGGATATTAAGGGGAACCCCGCGCCAAAATAAAATAAAAATGGCGTGGGGGTCCCCCTCAAAATTCAGGGTCTGGTATGGATTTTAAGGTGAACCCCGCGCCAAAATTTTAAAAAAAATGGCATGGGGTCCCAGCAAAAATCCATACCAGACCCTTATCCGAGCACACAACCTGGCAGGCCGCAGGAAAAGAGGGGGGACGAGAGAGCGCCCCTCCTCCTGAACCGTACCAGGCCACATGCCCTCAACATTGGGAGGGTGCTTTGGGGTAGGCCCCCCAAAACACCTTGTCCCCATGTTGATGGGGACAAGGGCCTCATCCCCACAACCCTTGCCCGGTGGTTGTGGGGTCTGTGGGCGGTGGGCTTATCGGAATCTGGAAGCCCCCTTTAACAAGGGGACCCCCAGATCCCGGCCCCCCCCCTGTGTGAAATGGTAACGAGGTACAAATGTACCCCTACCATTTCACAAAAAATGTGTGAAAATGGTAAAAAAAACACAAGACCCGGCTTCGGACAAGTCCTTTATTAAAAAATAAAAAAATAAAACTGTCCCACAAAGTCTTCTTCTCTCGCTCCGAAGGATCCCCTCTGATGCTACGGGGAAGCCATAGGGATGTCCCCGTGTGTCAGAGGGGGGCGGCATCACTCGGTGATGTCATTGTGTGGCCCCGCCCTCAGTTATAAAAGAGCTGTCACCTGAGAGGCTAGTCATTACGGTGGGTGCCTCCCATGGAGGCAGATCGTAGGTGGCGTGCGGCTTTTTGTTTTCTTTTTTGGTCCGTCGGAGCGCGAGAAGAAGACAACTTCATGGGACAGTTTTATTTTTTTAATAAAGGACTTGTTCCAAGCCGTGTCTTGTGTTTTTCTTACCATTTTCACACATTTTTTGTGAAATGGTAGGGGTATATTTACACCCCGTTACCATTTCACAGAGGGGAGAGGCCGGGATCTGGGGGTCCCCTTGTTAAAGGGGGCTTCCAGATTCCGATAAGCCCCCCGCCCGCAGACCCCACAACTACCGGGCAAGGGATGTGGGGATGAGGCCCTTGTCACCATCAACATGGGGACAAGGTGTTTTGGGGGGCTACCCCAAAGCACCCTCCCAATGTTGAGGGCATGTGGCCTGGTATGGTTCAGGAGACCAGACCTGAAGGACCTGGTATGGAATTTGGGGGACTCCCATGCATTTTTTTTTTAAATTTTGGTTCGGGGTTCCCCTGTGGGGAATTCCCATGCCGTTTTTATCAATGAACTTCTATGTGTATTGTCGGCAATTCATTAATAGCCGTGAGTAGTTTTAAATGACTTTTTTTCCTTTGAAATGTCATTTTGCTGTCAGACTGTTCTAAACACGGGAAACATGCGCCCCTTTACAGGCATACTATAGACACCCCCCAGCTACGAAATTTAAAGGAATATTACACTTTTTTTTTAACTTTAAGCATTATTAAAATCACTGCTCCCGAAAAAACGGTCGTTTTTAAAACTTTTTTTTGCATTGATCCATGTCCCCTGGGGCAGGACCCAGGTCCCCAAACACTTTTTATGACAATAACTTGCATATTAGCCTTTAAAATAATCACTTTTGATTATTCATGTTCGTGTCCCATAGACTTTAAGGGTGTTCGCACAAATGTTTTGCCTGTTCAAATGTTCTGCTGCAAACCGAACCGGAGGGGGGGGTTCAGCTCATCCCTACCCCAGACCATGACACTCCCACCACCATGCTTGACTGTAGACAAGACACACTTGTCTTTGTCCTCCTCACCTGGTTGCCCCCACACACGCTTGTCACCATCTGAACCAAATACGTTTATCTTGGTCTCATCAGACCACAGGACATGGTTCCAGTAATCCATGTCCTTAGTCTGCTTGTCTTCAGTAAACTGTTTGTGGACTTTCTTGTACATCATCTTTAGAAGAGGCTTCCTTCTGGGATGACAGCCATGCAGACCAATTTGATGCAGTGTGCGGCGTATGGTCTGAGCACTGACAGGCTGACCCCCCACCCCTACAACCTCTGCAGCAATGCTGGCAGCACTCATACGTCTATTTCCCAAAGACAATCTCTGGATATGACACTGAGCATGTGACCTCAACTTCTTTGGTGGACCATGGCGAGGCCTGTTCTGAGTGGAACCTGTCCTGTTATACCGCTGTATGGTCTTGGCCACCGTGCTGCAGATCAGTTTCAGGGTCCTGGCAATCTTCTTATAGCCTAGACCATCTTTATGTAGAGCAACAATTCTTTTTTTCAGATCCTCAGAGAGTTCTTTGCCATGAGGTGCCATGTTGAACTTCCAGTGACCAGTATGAGAGAGTGAGAGCGATAACACCAAATTTAACACACCTGCTCCCCATTCACACCTGAGACCTTGTAACACTAACGAGTCACATGACACCGGGGAGGGAAAATGGCTAATTGGGCCCAATTTGGAGATTTTCACTTAGGGGTGTACTGACTTTTGTTGCCAGCGGTTTAGACATTAATGGCTGTGTGTTGAGTTATTTTGAGGGGACAGTAAATTTACACTGTTATACAAGCTGTACACTCACTACTTTACATTGTAGACAAGTGTCATTTCTTCAGTGTTGTCACATGAAAAGATAGAAGAAAATATTTACACAAATGTCACTGAGGGGTGTACTTACTTTTGTCAGATACTGTATATATACAATAAACTTGTGTGGAAATTGCTTGTATTCTAGTGTCAGCATGGAGGTGGACAATAGATGTGGATGGTGGATTGTGGACAGTGGATGTAGATGGTGGATGTAGATGTGGACGGTGGAGGTGGATTGTGGACAGTGGATGTAGATGTGGACGGTGGAGGTGGATTGTGGACAGTGGATGTAGATGTGTACGGTGGAGGTGGATGGTGGATGTAGATGGTAGATAGTGGATGTAGATGGTGGATTTAGATGTGTACAGTGGAGGTGGATGGTGGATATGGATGTAGATGGTGGATTTAGATGTGTACGGTGGAGGTGGATGGTGGATATGGATGTAGATGGTGGATGTAGATGTGGACCTTGGAGGTGGATGGTGGACAGTGGATGTAGATGTGGATAGTGGAGGTGGATGGTGGATGTAGATGGTAGATAGTGGGTGTAGATGGTGGATGTAGATGGTGGATTTAGATGTGTACGGTGGAGGTGGATGGTGGATATGGATGTAGATGGTGGAAGTAGATGTGGACGGTGGGGGTGGATGGTGGATAGTGGATGTAGATGGTGGATGTAGATGGTGGATGTAGATGTGTACGGTGGAGGTGGATATGGATGGTAGATAGTGGATGTAGATGGTGGATGTAGATGTGTACGGTGGAGGTGGATGGTGGATATGGATGTAGATGGTGGAAGTAGATGTGGACGGTGGGGGTGGATGGTGGATGTAGATGGTGGATGTAGATGTGTACGGTGGAGGTGGATGGTGGACAGTGGATGTAGATGTGGACTGTGGAGGTGGATGGTGGATGTAGATGGTAGATAGTGGGTGTAGATGGTGGATGTAGATGTGTACGGTGGAGGTGGATGGTAGATAGTGGATGTAGATGGTGGATATGGATGGTGGATGTAGATGTGTACGGTGGAGGTGGATGGTAGATAGTGGATGTAGATGGTGGAAGTAGATGTGGACGGTGGAGGTGGATGGTAGATAGTGGATGTAGATGGTGGATATGGATGGTGGATGTAGATGTGTACGGTGGAGGTGGATGGTGGATATGGATGTAGATGGTGGATTTAGATGTGTACGGTGGAGGTGGATGGTGGACAGTGGATGTAGATGTGGACTGTGGAGGTGGATGGTGGATGTAGATGGTAGATAGTGGGTGTAGATGGTGGATGTAGATGTGTACGGTGGAGATGGATGGTAGATAGTGGATGTAGATGGTGGATATGGATGGTGGATGTAGATGTGTACGGTGGAGGTGGATGGTAGATAGTGGATGTAGATGGTGGAAGTAGATGTGGACGGTGGAGGTGGATGGTAGATAGTGGATGTAGATGGTGGATATGGATGGTGGATGTAGATGTGTACGGTGGAGGTGGATGGTGGATATGGATGTAGATGGTGGAAGTAGATGTGTATGGTGGAGGTGGATGGTAGATAGTGGATGTAGATGGTGGATATGGATGGTGGATGTAGATGTGTACGGTGGAGGTGGATGGTAGATAGTGGATGTAGATGGTGGAAGTAGATGTGGACGGTGGAGGTGGATGGTAGATAGTGGATGTAGATGGTGGATATGGATGGTGGATGTAGATGTGTACGGTGGAGGTGGATGGTGGATATGGATGTAGATGGTGGAAGTAGATGTGTACGGTGGAGGTGGATGGTAGATAGTGGATGTAGATGGTGGATATGGATGGTGGATGTAGATGTGTACGGTGGAGGTGGATGGTAGATAGTGGATGTAGATGGTGGATATGGATGGTGGATGTAGATGTGTACGGTGGAGGTGGATGGTGGATATGGATGTAGATGGTGGAAGTAGATGTGTATGGTGGAGGTGGATGGTAGATAGTGGATGTAGATGGTGGATATGGATGGTGGATGTAGATGTGTACGGTGGAGGTGGATGGTAGATAGTGGATGTAGATGGTGGAAGTAGATGTGGACGGTGGAGGTGGATGGTAGATAGTGGATGTAGATGGTGGATATGGATGGTGGATGTAGATGTGTACGGTGGAGGTGGATGGTGGATATGGATGTAGATGGTGGATGTAGATGTGTACGGTGGAGGTGGATGGTAGATAGTGGATGTAGATGGTGGATATGGATGGTGGATGTAGATGTGTACGGTGGAGGTGGATGGTAGATAGTGGATGTAGATGGTGGAAGTAGATGTGGACGGTGGAGGTGGATGGTAGATAGTGGATGTAGATGGTGGATATGGATGGTGGATGTAGATGTGTACGGTGGAGGTGGATGGTGGATATGGATGTAGATGGTGGAAGTAGATGTGTACGGTGGAGGTGGATGGTAGATAGTGGATGTAGATGGTGGATATGGATGGTGGATGTAGATGTGTACGGTGGAGGTGGATGGTAGATAGTGGATGTAGATGGTGGATATGGATGGTGGATGTAGATGTGTACGGTGGAGGTGGATGGTAGATAGTGGATGTAGATGGTGGATATGGATGGTGGATGTAGATGTGTACGGTGGAGGTGAATGGTAGATAGTGGATGTAGATGGTGGAAGTAGATGTGGACGGTGGAGGTGGATGGTAGATAGTGGATGTAGATGGTGGATATGGATGGTGGATGTAGATGTGTACGGTGGAGGTGGATGGTAGATAGTGGATGTAGATGGTGGATATGGATGGTGGATGTAGATGTGTACGGTGGAGGTGAATGGTAGATAGTGGATGTAGATGGTGGAAGTAGATGTGGACGGTGGAGGTGGATGGTAGATAGTGGATGTAGATGGTGGATATGGATGGTGGATGTAGATGTGTACGGTGGAGGTGGATGGTAGATAGTGGATGTAGATGGTGGAAGTAGATGTGGACGGTGGAGGTGGATGGTAGATAGTGGATATAGATAGTGGATATGGATGGTGGATGTAGATGTGTACGGTGGAGGTGGATGGTAGATAGTGGATGTAGATGGTGGATATGGATGGTGGATGTAGTTGTGGACGGTGGAGGTGGATGGTAGATAGTGGATGTAGATGGTGGATATGGATGGTGGATTTAGATGTGTACGGTGGGGGTGGATGGTAGATAGTGGATGTAGATGGTGGATATGGATGGTGGATGTAGATGTGGACGGTGGAGGTGGATGGTAGATAGTGGATGTAGATGGTGGATGTAGATGTGTACGGTGGAGGTGGATATGGATGGTTGATGCAGCTTTAGAAGCTGAGAAAAGGATGAGCTTTTAATCTTCTGCCTCCAGATCTCCTGCATTTGGTGTTCTGGAACTTGTCTCACCACATTGTACAATGAGCAGTAATGACCGATCCTCACTGGGAGTGAAAGTCTCGGGTTTTGTACCCTCCGGGTAAACAATCTCAGCTTCTGTTCTAAAGAAATGAATGCCTGTCCTCGCACGTTCTTTCTTATACTGACAGCGAAGTGGGAGGTTCTGCTCCCCTTATCTCCATCTAGTGGTCTAATGTTGGCCATACATGTGTAGATCTCCCCACAGGCTGAAGAGAGGCCATCACTCTGTGGTCAGTAGGGATGAGCCGAACACCCCCCGGTTCGGTTCGTACCAGAACCTGCGAACGGACCGAAAGTTCGCACGAACGTTAGAACCCCATTGACGTCTATGGGACTCGAACGTTCGAAATCAAAAGTGCTCATTTTAAAGGCTAATTTGCATGGGTATTGTCCTAAAAAGGGTTTGGGGACCCGGGTCCTGCCCCAGGGGACATGTATCAATGCAAAAAAAACTTTTAAAAACGGCCGTTTTTTCGGGAGCAGTGATTTTAATGATGCTTAAAGTAAAAAAAAAAAGTGAAATATTCCTTTAAATATTGTACCTGAGGGGTGTCTATAGTATGCCTGTAAAGTGAAGCGTGTTTCCTGTGTTTAGAACAGTCCCTGCACCAAATGTCATTTTTAAAGGAAAAAATCTCATTTAAAACTGGCATGGGTACCCCCCAGTCCATTACCAGGCCCTTTGGGTCTTGTATGGATATTAAGGGGAACCCCGCACCCAAATTAAAATAAGGAAAGGTGTGGGGCCACCAGGCCCTATATACTCTGAACAGCAGTATACAGGCTGTAGGTTTGTTGTTAAGTAGAATCTCTTTGTAATTTTGAACGGGTACATTTTTAACGTGTTTAGCTCCAGCCAAAAAATTTTTTTATGCTTTTTGGAAAACATAGGGAAGGGTTATCACCCCTGTGACATTTGTTTTGCTGTCTTTCCTCCTCTTCAGAAGATTTCACCTCACTTTTTGTCCCAATGGATTGGAAAGCATCAGTGGAAAGGAGAAATGTTTTTCCCATATTAACTCTTACAGGAGAGAATTTCCCTTCCTAGGGGTAGATTTCATCTCACTTCCTGTTGTCTCCTTCCGTTTGCAAGTAGGAGTCGTTTGTAAGTTAGATGTTTGAAAGTAGGGTCCTGCCCTATATACTCAGCAGAAATTTGGGCCTTAGGTGTTGTTGTGGCCACAACACTGTAAGCCCTCACAGGGCCCTGCTGTGAAATATTAGATCAAGAATTGTAATTACACGCCCCTGTTGAACAGGAGCTGAAAAATTAGGCCTTAGGCACTGGTGCTGGTGCCACAGCACTGCAACCCCTCACAGACACTCTAGTTGGAATGCAGGAACGAGCCCTGCTGCAAAGTATTGCATCAAAAATTGTAATTACACGCCCCTGTTAAACAGGGGCTGAAAAATTGTGCCTTAGGCACTGGTGGTGGCACCCAGAACCAAAAATGTTCTTACAAGCTATCAGCGTGATGATTGAGGAGGAAGAGGATAATTACTCAGGATAGTCACTCAGCATCAGCATAGGCAGTCTTTGAAGGGATCTGAGATTTCAAAAAAAATTATTCGGTTACATCAGCATCAGGTGCTTGGTAGCTGGTGGTGATCCAAGACTCATTCATTTTTATGAAGGTCAGTCGATCGACCGAGTCAGTGGACAGACGCACCCTGTGATCGGTTACCACACCTCCAGCAGCACTGAATGTGCGTTCCGAAAGAACGCTGGATGCAGGACAGGCCAGTAGCTCAATTGCATACTGTGCAAGCTCTGGCCAGTGATCCATCCTCAAGACCCAGTAACCCAGAGGATTTTCGGTGGGAAAGGTGTCCAAGTCTGATCTTGCCCCTAGGTATTCCTGCACCATGTAAAACAGACGCTGGCGATGGTTGCTGGAACCGATCATACCTTGGGGCTGCAGACCAAAAAATTGTCTGAACGCATCGGTCAGACGGCCACCTTCTCCACCGCTCCTTCTTTGACTGACCGAAGCCTCAGCAACACGTTGTCCAGAAACAGGAGTTTGTAACCTCCCAGTCTCTGGGAACGCGTTGCACAGACCTTTCTGCAAGGCCTCCCGAAGATGTTTCATCCTCTGCTCCCTCTGCGATGGCAAGATAAGGTCCGCAACCTTACCCTTGTAACGTGGATCAAGGAGGGTTGCCAGCCAGTATTGGTCCTTCTCCTTGATACCACGAATACGAGGATCCTTACGCAGGCTTTGCAGAATCAGGGAGGCCATGCAGCGTAGGTTTGCTGAGGCATTCGGTCCGGAGTCCTCTGGGTCACTAAGGACGACATGGTCCGCAGCCACCTCCTCCCAGCCACGTACAAGTCCATGTGTTTCTTGGGACTGATCCCTTAAAGACTGCTGCTGATGCTGAGTGCCAGGCTCCACCTCCATACTGACACAATCTTCCTCCTCCTCCTCCTCCTCCTCTTCCTCCTCGTCCTCTTCCTGTGTGATCGGCGGGCACGCAGGAACACTGTCTGGATAAAGGGGGCCTTGAGAGCTAAGGAAGTCCTCCTCTTCCTGCCTCTGTTCTGCCTCAAGTGCCCTGTCCATTATTCCACGCAGCGTGTGCTCCAACAGGTGGACAAGGGGGACAGTGTCACTGATGCATGCACTGTCACTGCTCACCATCCTCGTGGCCTCCTCAAATGGTGACAGGACAGTGCATGCATCCCTGATCATGGCCCACTGGCGTGGGGAAAAAAAAACAAGCTCCCCTGACCCTGTCCTGGTGCCATAGTCGCACAGGTACTCATTGATGGCCCTCTGCTGCGTGTGCAGCCGCTGCAGCATGGCCAACGTTGAGTTCCACCTGGTGGGCATGTCACAGATTAGGCGGTTCTTGGGCAGGTTAAACTCCTTTTGGAGGTCCGTCAGCCGAGCACTGGCATTATATGACCGGTGGAAATGCACACAGACTTTCCTGGCCTGCCTCAGGACATCCTGTAAGCCCGGGTACCTGCCCAAGAACCGCTGCACCACCAAGTTAAGGACGTGAGCCAAACAGGGCACATGGGTCATTTGTCCCTGTCGGAGGGCAGAGAGGAGGTTGGTGCCATTGTCGCAAACCACCATTCCTGCCTTAAGTTGGCGTGGCGTCAACCACCTCTGAACCTGCCCCTGCAGAGCTGACAGAACCTCTGCCCCAGTGTGGCTCCTGTCCCCCAAGCACACCAGCTCAAGCACCGCATGGCATCTTTTGGCCTGCGTACTTGCGTAGCCCCTTGAACGACTACGGAGCACCGCTGGTTCCGAGGAAGAGGCCATGGAGGAAGAAGAAGAGGAGGGGGTGGAGGAGAGAGGTGTGTCACAATCATTAGCATTTTGGAGGCGTGGTGGCGGAACAACCTCCAACACTACTGCACCTTGTCCTGCATCCTTCCCAGCTGCCAGCAGAGTCACCCAATGCGCCGTGAAACTTAGGTAACGTCCCTGTCCATGCCTGCTGGACCATGAGTCAGCGGTAATATGCACCTTACCGCTGACCGCCCTGTCCAGCGAGGCATGGACATTGCCTTCCACATGCTGGTAGAGAGCCGGAATTGCCTTCCGTGAGAAAAAGTGGCGTTTGGGTACCTGCCACTGAGGAACCGCACATTCCACAAACTCACGGAAGGGGGCAGAGTCTACCAACTGAAAAGGCAGCAGTTGAAGTGCTAGCAATTTTGCCAAGCTAGCACTCAACCGTTGGGCATGTGGATGGCTGGGAGCAAATGTGGAGCTTTGGGGTGTGATGCAGTCAATGTGCTGCCCTTAGGCTGGCCCCTGGAGGGCATCCTGCCTCGTTGGTGATGTGCCGCCTCCTCCTCCTCCTCCTCCTTCTTCTCTCTCCTATCAGGCACCCACGTTGAGTCAGTGATCTCATCATCCCCTCCCTCCTCATCACTGGAGCAAACCTGGCAGTACGCTGCAGCAGGGGGAGCATGACTGCCAGATTGCTGTCCTTCTTGGGCACCCCCTCTGTCCGTGCTTGTGTTACTGCCTTCATCGAGCTCAGTATCATCATCAGAGCCTTCCAAACGCTGGGCATCCTCCTGGAGCATGTACCCAACACTGTGGTCAAACAGTTCGAGGGACTCCTCAGGAGGACATGGTGGGGCTAGGGAAGGAGTCACTGATGACATTGAGCCAAAGGAATAGGACGCTGCTTTGCCAGACAAAGTACCCTGGGCATGGGTGAGAGAGGATGAGGAGGATGAGGACGGCTTGGTCATCCACTCCACCAAGTCTTCCGCATGTTGCGGCTCAACACGGCCAGCTGCCGAAAAAAAGGCCAAGCGTGTCCCATGGCCACGTGCTGATGAGGATGCACTGTCTCCACGACCAGCACTAGACACAGAGCCTGCTTGCCCTCTCTTATTGGCTTGTGACTGTCTGCCTCTCCTTCTTGGCCTTCCAGACATACTAATGGTCTGTAGCTGCACTAAGCTGGGATATATATATATATATATGTACTGATACTGCAGCTAGCAAAATCAACTGCCTGCCTGTAGTATGAGAACACCACCAACCTTCTACAGGTAGCTTTAGCTGAACACTGTGAGGTGGACGCACCCCACTAACTTGTAGGTTTAGCTGAACACTGTGAGCAGGGCGCACCCCACTAACTTGTAGGTTTAGCTGAACACTGTGAGCAGGACGCACTGCACTAAATGTAAATAGTCTAGCTGCCTGACTGTGGTACTAATAGGATCAAAAGAACACCAGTAATTTTCTTCAAAATACTGTAACCAGACAAGCCTGCCTGTCAGTAGGAAGATAACAGGAACGGATCTAGCTGAACACTGTGAGCAGGACGCACTGCACTAAATGTAAATAGTCTAGAAGATAACAGGAACGGATCTAGCTAAACTGAATACAGTGTATATATATATATATATATATATATATACAACACCTGGGATGCATATATATACACAATACACTGTAAGTGCAGCTAACTGACTGACTGTCCTGCCTAATCTATCTAACTCAAATCAAATGACACTGTCTCTCTCTCTCTCTCTCTCTCTCTAAGCACACCGGAACACACTACACAGGGCCGCCGTGCAGGCGGCCTTATATAGTGTGGGGCGTGTACTAAATCCCCTGAGCCATAATTGGCCAAAGCCTCTTTGGCTTTGACCAATTATGGCTCTCTGTTAAGGCGGCGCTGTGATTGGCCAAGCATGCGGGTCATAGTGCATGCTTGGCCAATCATCAGCAAGCAATGCACTGCAATGCCGCTACGAATTATGGGCCATGACGCGCCACACGAATTTGGCGCGAACGGCCCATATCGTTCGCAATTCGGCGAACGATCGAACAGCCGATGTTCGAGTCGAACACGAAGCTCATCCCTAGTGGTCAGTGTGGATGGAGGAATCTGCACTGCCAGCTGTGGTGTTCAGACAGTCGCAGTCAGGTGTACAACTAGGTTATTCCCCCCCCTTTTTTTCATCATGCCACCCCTTCCCCCATTTT